>NC_134491.1:1857125-1860672 GCF_040206685.1 Ascaphus truei
CAGGATCATGCAAAGTATTATGCTGCTTAACTCAGGCTTCTGCCTGCTTTATTTTCATCCAAGTAAGGTACTGCAGCTTTAACATGTGTAGGTTAGAGGTACTCAGATACTTTCATTCAGCAGTTCACACATTTCAGTGTTACAATATTTCCCACACTGTTATTTCAAGAAATAAAACCAAAATCATATAAGCAAATCCTATCCCTTTCAGGGATCTAACTACACATCAGAATCAGTCTCTCTAACAGCTGCTGGTCAACTAAACTGGTTCCCCAGCTTAAAACAATGCTCTCTCATTTAGGGTCACAAGATACAGCACAGTCTTTTAGCAACAGCAGTAACCATTTGTTTGTCTTATCTGTTTGGGGTGTCCAGGCAAATCCTCTGGTACTGTCATACGTGGAGAGGCCGTCAACCTCGATACTGGATGCAGGAGAGTAGCGACACCCCCAGCCCCCAGGCTCCAAGGAGAGAGAGAGAAATGCAAAACCTCTCTGCTCTAAATACCTGTGCATGTGATTAGAAGAGCAGGTGAGGGAGAACTAGAGCCATGGTAATCTGTGGTCTGGATTTTCCATCCAGCTGCCTGAGTTAATGGGAAGCTGTGGAACGGATCATTTGTAACTATTCCTGCACTTTCTGCTCTAAAATGGGGCAGAAAGCTGCCTAACATCTTTGGACTATGTCACATATCCCCCTCCCCAGCTCACACCTACTGGGGTGAGCGGCCATGGACCTCACTGGGGTGAGCGTCCTACCTGAAATACTTGAGCTAACTCCTCAGTACAACATTAAGTATTCACATGACACGAATATGAACTTTTTCCATGGCAATTATGGACAATAGGTTTCGTTATAAGAGACTATACTTGGCAAACATATTTTTTTTTTTTTTTGTTTTTTTTCTATTAGGGAACTATTTTGAAAAATAAATGTCTAGCACACATTCTTACAACCCAGGATCTGCTAAATATATTCACAAAACCAGACAATTTCTATTACCTCCCTGGGTTTTTCTACTCTAGAATATGAACCTCATTATAAATTTACCAACCGCAAAAACCAAATTTTTTTTTTTTTCCATATTGTAAGCTACCAATATTTTTTTTTCCTTATACTACAGCCTTGTAATCTTAAGGGCCATCAACCCTGTATATTAATTTGTAGTTTAGCTACATTTTCAACACAGAGAACCAATATAACATTGTAATATTGACAAAATGCTTATTTGCATAGTTAAGTGTCCGTGACATAGTCCACACGTGTAATAAAAAAATAAATCGGTCAGTTCCCCCAAACATATTTTTTTTTTTTTTTTTGACTTCCAGTCTATTGCATCCTTTGACTTTATTTCATAGCCCGCTGCAACCTGCAAATGACTGGACTGTTTCTTTAGCTTCTGATGAGACCCTTGGACCGGATTCTCCTTGGCTCCACAGTGTGGTCCAGATTGGTGAGATATGGAACTATTCAGGCGCCGTGTTAACCTTCGTTGTTTTTTCTTTTCAATCTTTGATTTCCCTTTTGTGGCCATTACCAGGCCTTTGGGTTTTGGAGACCTAGTTGCCTCTGTACAAACGTAGTCCATATTAACCACGTCATCAGGATCTGTCAACAAGTTTGTGTTTTCAGGAACTGCCACCCACTTGGCTAAAACATCTTCTGTGGTGTCCTGGGTGTGTCCACTAGTTTGATAATCTTCTGGACAACGTAAATGAAATTGAGGATCTGGATTTTTGAATCCCAGATCAGGGAGAATATTCTCAGGAGGGTGCCTATCTGTTTCTGGAATAACAGCAGCACAATCAAAGTCAATTCTTTCTCCTTCCTCTTTGTCATCAGTGAGGGCATTGAGTTTACGTTCCCTGGTCTCCTTTTGTGACCGTGTCTCTTTTAGCCTTGGAATCTCTTTCTCCAACTTCATCTTTATAGCAAATCGTAATATTGCAACAGCATTGAAGATACACGTATAGGAACGTACAGCTTGCTTGGTTAGGAGGTAGGATTGATAGCCCGACTGAACCACTTTAGCCGCTTCTCCCATGTCCGTCATCTGTTTCAGAGCGAGGTTTAACTCTGTTTCATTTTCTTTATTCTTGACCTGCAGCTGCAGGTGCTCCTTCTGGGTCTTGTCCAGCTCAGCTGCAGCCGGGCCCCCTCATTTGCCGTGTGGTCCAGCTGCTTTTAGATATCGGCCATCTCGCTTTCATAGCGCAATGTCAGGCAGACCACCTGACGGACGGAGATCTCCTCTCTCTTGGCGCACTGTATCTCGCGCTCAGCCATCTGCTTCTGCAGCTCTTCAACCTGATCGTGCAGACCTCCCTCAGGGTCTTCACCTCTATCTGGTGCTTGCTCTGGGTTTGCATCAGCGCCTCATTTTTTGGAGCTCTGCAGTTTGTGTTGCCTGGATCACCGCTGATTCTGTATTCTGCAGTGCTTCCTGCATTCTAACTTTTCCTGGATCAATTGCTTCTCCACTTTTTCTGCTTGGTGAAGCTTCTCATCACCTTCACTGATCTGGTCAGTCAAGTCTGAATTTTTCTGTGTCAGACTTACATTCTCTCTTTTTACAGTCTCTAAATCACTTAGGGCAATCTCATGGGTTTGCTTCAACATTCCCCAGCTCTGTGTTCAGACCGTGGCCCTCCAGGCGCAAGTGTTGCACCTCTGTGCTGAGCGCATGAACCTCTTGTAGAGCCTTCCCGTATTTCTGTTTTAGGATAGCAATCAATTTGTCAGACTTAATCTGTTTTCATCCATGGTGACAATTACGGTGTTGGCCTTTTCCAGACTAGTCGTCACCTCTTCCAGCTCACTCCGTAAGAGAGACTCTGTTTTCTTCAAAGCCTCGTGCTCTTGTAAAGCTGGAAGTATACACCTCTGTAACTCGGCGTTCGCTTCTCGCACCTTATTGTTAGATTCTTGCTCCTTCTTCCAACATTCTCGCTCCTTCACCAAATCCTGCCACAGGACTTCATAATTATGGCGGGCAGCTTGGAGTGCAGAAACCAAAGCCTCTTTATCCTGGTTCAAGGATTCAGCTTCCCTCTGCTCCTCCTTTTCCTTTGCCACTGTTCCCGTGACAATTCTGCCGATCACTCCGGTCTGCAGCACATCTCGGCGCCTTTCTGACGCATGTCCTGACAGCGCAGGTTCAAGTGGCTCGGTCACTTCCCCTGTGACTTGAGGGACAGTTTTCTTTTTCTTCTTCTTTCTTTTTGCTTTATTAGCTCCAGAGATATCAGTGGTACTGGGCACACGCTCACTGGTATCAGCTTCCACATCTTGCTTGCACACATAGGCGTTGCTTGCTTTTGCAGCTGTTTGTCTTTGAAAATTTTGGGGCACACATCTTCCATGTGACCTACTTTATGACAGGCCCAGCATACTAAATTCATCTGTGGGTACGGCTCTCTCCAGGGCCACATACGAGTCGTCATCATCATCATCATCATCATCGTATGGCCTGAAGGGACACTGTTTTTCATGATTATGTACATTACAAAATAAACATTTCACGTCGGCCATTTTAGAAACCCGGCAG
>NC_134491.1:1860872-1967599 GCF_040206685.1 Ascaphus truei
GGACTAACATTCTGTCCCACCACCAAACTGGATCAAATCCAATTATTCTCAGACCTAGAAGAATTCTTCAGGAGACTACGACTGAAAGAATACTTCACAAAAAAGAGAGCACCCCCATAATGATGGAGTACAACAACAAGAAGAAGAACACGTACTTCACACCACCAACAGGACGCAACATCATACTTGACAGCTACATACAGAGCTTAAGATCACAAGTTTCCTTACTAGCATCAACACAGCAGAAATAAACTATGTACAACCTATCCCCCATGAAGAGATCTGCAATCAAGGAACTGCGAAACAACCACAACATCACCATCAAACCAGCAGATAAAGGAGGCGCAGTGGTGCTTATGAACACAAATAAATACGTAGAAGAAGGCAATAGACAACTCACAGACAACACCTACTACAAGAAACTCACGCATGATCCAACCCAGGAATATACAAAGCAACTCATGAATCTCATTCAAACATTCCCTAACCACCTGCAACCACAATTGAAGCAACTAATACCTGACAACCAGGAGTTGGGATCTTCTACATGCTTCCCAAAATCCACAAACCAGGAAACCCCGGCAGACCTATTATAACAGGTATGGATACACTCACGGAACAAATATTAGGCTTAGTGGAGAATATCCTCAAACCTTTAGTCAGAAGCACCAACAGCTTCATACAAGATACCACAGATTTTCTCAATAATCTTAACAACATCAACCAACTACCATCCAACACACTGCTAGTTACCATGGATGTAGAATCCCTTTACAGCAACATCCCCCACAAGGATGGTATTGAGGCATGCCTGCATTTCCTTACAACATCTCCCCTGGATCAGAAATACAGCGCTGATGTAATTACCAAACTGATAGAATACATCCTCACACACAACTACTTCAGCTTCAACAAGGAAATGTACCTACAACTAATGGGGACTGCAATGGGTACCAAGATGGCACCGCAATATGCCAATCTTTTCATGGCAAATCTTGAACAAAGATTCCTAACTACATGCCTCCACAAACCCTACAAATACTACAGATACATTGATGACCTGTTTATAATATGGACAGAGGGTGAAGAAAAACCTAAAACAATTCCATGAGTCCCTAAACTCATTCCATCCAGCAATTAAACTCAAAATGGATTATTCGGCAAACCTAATAAACTTTCTAGACACGACAGTAACACTGAAATATGGCAAACTACACACATCTGTATACAAGAAACCAACAGACAGATGCAGTTACCTCCACAACTCCAGCTTCCATCCCACTCACACCAAACAAGGTATCATACACAGTCAGGCTATAAGATACCACCCGCATATGCTCTGATACTGAAGACAGAAACAGGCATCTCACAACCCTGACCGAATCGTTCAGACAGAAGGGATACAAACCAAAGACTATTGCCAAAACTATTACATCTGCACTAAAAGCCCCACGAGAACACCTGCTACAATACAGACAGAAAGAACCTACCACACGCATACCACTAGTGACCACATACAACCCTACCCTAGAGGGAATACGAAAAATAATCAAAGATCTGCAACCCATGCTGACAGAGGATGCGACATTAAAAGAAATCTTTCCCAAACCTCCCATTCTTGCATTTAGGCAACCACCAAACCTCAAACAGAAATTAGTCAGCAGAAAACTTCACAACGATTTTAAAGACATGAATAACGGCACAAAACCGTGCAGCAACACACGCTGCAAACTCTGCAAACATATTTGCCAGGATCCCACAGCCAGTCACAACCATAGAACATTCAATGTTAAAGGATCATACAGCTGCACATCCACGAATATAGTTGTATATGATTCAATGCAACAAATGTGACCAAGGTTGCTACATTGGGGAAACCAGCCAAAAATTACAAGGAAGAATGAATATGCACAGACACTCTATACTCCATCACGAAGAAGGAAGATACTGCTCACCTGTGGGACATCACTTCTCACAACCAGATCATTCCATAAATGATTTAAAATCAAAATCCTCAATGGAATGTTTAAAAGCACCATAGAACGGAAAACATTTGAGCTCAGAAATGATAAGACTCTTTGACACCAAAACCAAAGGACTTAATGTGGACATGGGTTTTCTCACACCCTACCAAAATTGTCTGTAATTATCCTGCTTGCCTCAACTCTTATCCACACGTTCTCTCCCCCCCCCCCCCCCCAGCATCCCTTCCCCTCCCCACCTTTCTTTGACACTGTCTCCTGGCTTCAAACACTTAACACCCCTACCTTATCTACAGTAAATATCTGTTTTTTTTTCTCTCTCTATACACTGTTTTAGCCATTGATTCCTGTGTAAATCAGTATTGCTTGACCTGAAGAAGAGAGGAGAACTCTCGAAAGCTTGTCCTATGACATAAATTGTTAGTCCAATAAAAAAGGTACCACCTAATACTGAAGAACTCATTTATTCTGCACTATCGCAACTGGACTAACACGGCTATTTTCTGCTTTATATATATATATATATATATATATATATACACACACACCACACACACACCACACATATATACATATATACACACACACACACACCCTGCAGCACGTTTTTCTCACACACACACACCCTGCAGCCCGTTTTACACACACACACACACACACACACACACACACACACACACACACACACACACACACACACACACACACACACACACACACACACACACACACACACACAAACACACACACACACACACACACACACACACACCTTGGTGCTTTGGTGCTGCCTCTGTCTGGTGGCTCTGTAGTTGCAATGCCGGGCAGGCTGCAGCCCCATTGGATGGGAGCGGTCTTGTGACCGCTCCTCTGCTTCTCTGAGGTTTTTTTTTTTTTTTAAGTTAACTAGCAGCCCTTGTTTCCCGCTGCTGGCGTCCCTGATCGCGGCGCCCCTCTAGCCAATGCGCGGCGCCCCTCTAGCCAATCCGCGGCGCACCAGGGCGCCGCGGCGCACAGTTTGGGAAACACTGGTCTATGACATACTGAAGGGTATTCTTGGAGGGGGAGGGGGAGTAGGTCGAGAATACCCCGAGGTTGGCGTCCATATAGGAGCTCAAACGGGGAGAAGCCTGTGGATGATTGGGGAACTTCTCGTACCGCAAACAACAGGAAAGGGAGAAGTTCATCCCAAGCTCGCTTTTCAGTGTCCACAAACTTCCTAAGCATAGTTTTTAAAGTACGGTTAAACCTCTCTACCAATCCATCAGTCTGAGGATGGTAGACTGAGGTCCTGACGGATTTTACCTCCAATAACTTCAGGACATCCTGCATTAACTTTGCCATGAAATTTGTTCCCTGGTCAGTTAACATTACTTGGGGAAGTCCTACCCTAGAAAACAGTTCTAACAGCCTGTGAGCAACCTGTTTAGCAGTGGCTGATCTCAGAGGGAAGGCCTCAGGATACCTGGTGGCATAATCAACAACAATGAGTATAAATTTATGTCCCTTCGCAGAGGGTTCTAAAGGTCCGACCAGATCTACCCCAATTCTCTCGAATGGGACGGCTACCAAGGGCAGAGGAACCAAAGGAGCCGGCTTCTGTCCTTTTTGGCTAGTTAACTGGCATTCAGGACATGTCTCACATAGTTTCATGATGTCACCATGTATGCCTGGCCAGTAAAACCGGGACGAAATGCGGTCCGTGGTCTTATCTCTGCCCAAATGACCACCCCATGGGAGAGAATGGGCTAGGGTAAACTGTTTTAATCAACCCTTTAGGGACTAGCATCTGTCGAATGACCTCCCCTGTTTGTGTAACCTTATTCACACGATATAGTATGTCATTCAACAGTTCAAAATGTGGAAACACTTTTACACCTTGTTCATCTATTATCTTGTTGTTGACCTGTACCACCTTCTCATATTGTCTAGCCAGAGCTGCGTCCTCCCTCTGCCTCTGACGGAAGTCAGGAAGATCCAGGTCTGGCAACACTCCCGTATCTATCTGTTCCCCACCCTGGTCATCCCCGGCCATGACCTGCAGTCCTTTGGGCTGACTAATGTTACCAAAAGTCCCAGCCTTTCTTAACCAGTCCTCTTTTTCCGCACGTCTCTGTTTACGTGTCTTTGGGACATGGTGTCTACGGGGGAAAATCTCTGGGGGAAAAAGGGAACAAGTCTCCGGGCTTCTCCGGTACCAGAGAAGTAAGCTCCGTAGGAGTAGGGGCCAACAATGTTTCGAGGTAGGGCCAGTCTCGGCCAAGTAGAACAGGAGCAGGTAGCCAGGGAGCAACTCCCACTAGTAGGCTAGCCTCTTGATCCTGGATACGCAGTGTAACATTCGCCGTCGGGTATCTCTTTGTATCCCCATGGATACACTCGATATTCCAAGGAGAGTCATAAGATAGTCTATTGCTTGGAATTAGGCCCTCTAGAATCAGGGTTTTTCCAGAGCCCGAGTCCAGCATGGCGTTTACTTTTGTCCCCTCCAGAGATGCTGGGACTAACCACGGATTGTGGTCCCCTCGGAGACAAGCTGTGGCAGTGGTTCTGCCATATGAACAGTCCATCTCCTCATCTCCTGAGTCCGCAAACTCGGTCGTCCGCGGAAGCTCTCGACGGGGCTCGATGTTTGGACCTCTCCGCTGTTGGATGGGGTCCTCCCTTCTGGTTGGTGGGGTTATCCTCTCCACCGGGTGGGTGACAGGAGTCCAGGTTCTCGGGGAATACTGTGGGTGGCGGCCTCCCTTGAGTGATCCAGTGGCCTCGGACCCAGGATGGGCGTCTCTGCGGGAGTTTGTACCAGGAACCCTCCGAGATGGGAAAGGGTCTTCAGATCGGGTTAACTGGATCTCCCGACCTGGCGGGTTGTAGACCCCTCAATTGTCTGCTCTCTTGCCTCTAGTATCACCGGAAGCAACTGGTGTTTGCACCGGCCGTTCCCAGCTATCCTGTTGGGTGTCGTCGCCCAGGAAGTTTTCCACCAAGCGGACCGCTGAATCCAGGGAAAATGCAGTGTGTCTTTTTACCCAGGAGCGGGAGGAGGGGGGCAGTATCTGTATGAACTGCTCGAGCACAAACTGTTCAAGGATCTCTGCCTTGTCATGTTTTTCCGGTTGAATCCACCTGGTACATAAGTCTACTAAGCGGTGGGCTACGACCCGGGGTCTGTCTCGGTTTATATATTTGACTGTCCGGAACCGCTGTCGGTAGGTCTCTGGCGTGAGGCCTAGGCGATCCAGAATAGCAGCCTTTAGTTTCTGATAGTCCATGGCCTCGTCCGCTGGAAGAGCCTGGTAGGCTGCCTGAGCTTCCCCTATGAGGAGTGGAGCCAGAGTCGTTACCCAGCGATCAACTGTCCAGCCGTGGGCCGTGGCTACCCTTTCAAAAGTGAGGAGAAATGCCTCTGGGTCTTCGTTTGGCTTCATTTTAGGCAGCATCACCGGTGGGTTATTTGGAATCCCTGGTCTGCCTGGGGTTGGGCCTTCGACCAGCAGTTGGAGTAGCTTTTCCTCTCGCCGGGCCTGTTGCTCATCTTGCTGGGCTTGTCGCTCAGCTTGCTGGGCTTGTCGCTCAGCTTGCTGGGCTTGTCGCTCATCTTGCTGGGCTTGTCGCTCTGCTTGCTTCTCTGCTAGCTGGAGCTGTTGCTCAAGGAACTGAGAAAAAAATTTCTCCATTTTTTTTTTTGTGTGGCCCTTCAGATACAGGGGCCGTCCGACATCCCACTTCTGACACCACCTGTGGCAGGACGGCCTGTAGCCGAGGTCAGGGAACAGTCCACACGTATAGTTTCAGGATAAATAAAAACGTTCAGTGGCTTTATTTCTCCACAGTAACATAACATGCGGGTACACTGTCCCTTTTACAAAATAAATCCTGCTCCACTTTGGGAGAAAAACTGACTAATAACACAGCAGACCTATCTAGCAGGCTGGCTGGCTAAACCAGAACCAAACCATAAGGGTACTTTAAGCAGTCAGTAAACAAATGAATAATCCTTACTTTAGTTGAAGTAGTCTTTGGTGAAATCCCTCTGGCTAAGGGCTCACGCAGCAGTGTGCTTCTCTCTCTCTCTGGCAGCTACTGCCAGTCACATGATCCTTTATCTACCTTGCTGGCTCTCAGGTGTCAGCTAAAGAGTTCTGATTTCCTAACCTCCACCTGAGTTAACCCTTATGAGTGCTGGATGAAGCACTCAGACATATGTCTCCCAGGCGTAACTGATAGGAGTTGACTTCACTCTGTCACAGTGCACTTGTGGTTTACCTGCCGGGCACTCCAGTACCCGGGTCTGCAAGGGTCTTCACAAAGGATCAGTGGGGCCGAGGTGACGTCGGGAGTAGACGTCCGGGGCGATCCCACCCAGACGTGCGGCAGCACGGTAGCAGGGTCTGAGCCCAGACCTCCTGCTAGATACACACTGTCTCTTAAGCGATCCCTGAACGGCACAATAAGGGAACTGGAACCTGTCTAGGGCCTGACCCTATCTCTGCTCCACACTACAGGGACTCAGGGCCTAACTGGGCCTGGGGTATAAGGCCTAGGTAGGGGCTGAATGCCTCCCTACACCTGGAGCTCCGTCTCCTTCCTCCTCCCGCTAGCTCTGAGCAACGTGCAACCACCCGATTGGTCCCCTGGCGTCACCTGGTCCCACGGGGCTGCTGGGACTCGTAGTTCCCTATGCTCCACCCTATGGGAGCTACTCCTCCTTCACGGGCTTTGGCTGCTATGCCTGCGCATGCGCGATTTCCTGCTCCACACCTACTGCGCCTGCGCCAACTCCCAACATGGCGGCGCCCTGATAATGCGGAACCTCCGATATACCGAAGCTTTCCCTGCCCTTTTGCAACCCTCCCACCCGACAACAACAAATGCGGGCGAGGGGAGCCCGGCTACACATAGTTACATAGTAGATGAGGTTGAAAAAAGACAGACGTCCATCAAGTTCAACCTATGCTAAATTTAGACAACAGATACTTTATCCGATATCTATACAGTACTTACTTATTTATGCAGAGGAAGGCAAACAAAAACCCCCAGAGTCATATCATCCAATGATATCTCATAAGGGGAAAATAAATTCCTTCCCGACTCCAAGAATTGGCAATCAGATTAATCCCTGGATCAACATCCTTCCCATGTTTACTTATTTGGTATATCCCTGTATACCTTTCCTTTCTAAAAAGATGTCCAACCTTTTTTTGAACAAATCTATTGTATCTGCCATCACAGTCTCCATGGGTAATGAATTCCACATTTTAACTGCCCTTACTGTAATGAACCCTTTCCTTTGTTGCTGGTGAAATCTCCTTTCCTCCAAACTAAAGGGATGGCCCCGAGTCCTTTGTATTGCCCTTGGGATGAATAGTTATTTTGAAAGCTCCCTGTACTGTCAATGAATATATTTGTATATAGTTATCATATCCCCTCTTAGACGCCTATTTTCTAATGTAAATAAATCTAATTTAGCTAGCCTCTCCTCATAAATTAGATTGTCCATCCCCTTTATTAATTTGGTGGCTCTTCTCTGCACCCTCTCTAGTTCCATAATGTCTTTTCTAAGGAGTGGTGCCCAAAATTGTACTCCATATTCAAGGTGTGGTCTTACTAGTGCTTTGTAAAGGGGCATAATTATGTTTACTTCCCTTCCATCCATTGCCCGTTTAATGCAAGATAAGCTCTTGTTTGCCTTTGCAGCTACTGCATGATTTGGGGCACTATTGCTAATCCTGCTGTCTACAAGCACCCCTAAATCCTTCTCCATTAAGGATACCCCCAATTTATCCCCATTTAATTTGTAAGTCCCCTGTTTATTCTTGCTACCCAAATGCATAAACGCACAAAACCCCAGCAAGCTCTTTTTGGGAACCCCTGAGCCCCCACAAAATATATATGTATAGAAGTGTCAAAAAGGAGAGCTATTGAGCGTGGCAAATGTATACAACAAACGACAGAGAAGCCCAATGCTACATCCAATATGACAAAAATACATAGTAAAATACTTATATATTCTCTTGAAAAAGGGTCATATAGTTTAACCTGTTGGCCAAAGCATTTTAAGCTTCCGAGCTTCCCAACTAAATGACGCTTTTTCAAGAGAATATATAAGTATTTTACTGTGTATTTTTGTCATATTGGATGTAGCATTGGGCTTCTCTGTCGTTTATTATTCCCAAATGCATAACCTTACATTTATCTGTATTAAACCTCATCTGCCATTTACCTACCCAAGTTTCCAGTCTCTCAAAGTCCTTCTGGAGAGAAATTACATCCTGCTCTGATTCTATTACCTTACACAATTTGGTGTCATCAGCAAAGATGGAGACTTTGCTCTCTATGCCAACTTCAAGGTCATTAATAAACAAGTTAAAAAGCAGGGATCCTAGTACAGACCCCTGAAGTACTCCACTCACAAACTTAGCCCAACCTGAAAAAGTTCCATTTATGACAACCCACTGTTGTCTGTCCTTCAAATAGTTTTCAATCCAGATGCATATATTTTTACTGAGTCCAATTTGCTTTATTTTGTACACCAACCTTTTGTGTGGAACGGTATCATAGTTGCATAGTTACATAGTAGATGAGGTTGAAAAAAGACATAGGTCCATCAAGTTCAACCTATGCTAAATTTAGACAACAGATACTTTATCCTATATCTATACTTACTTATTGATCCAGAGGAAGGCAAACAAAAAAAACCCAGAGTCATATCATCCAATGATATCTCATAAGGGGAAAAATAAATTCCTTCTTGACTCCAAGAATTGGCAATCAGATTAATCCCTGAATCAACATCCTTCCCATGTATACTTATTTGGTATATCCCTGTACACCTTTCCTTTCTAAAAAAGATGTCCAACCTTTTTTTTTAACAAATCTATTGTATCTGCCATCACAGTCTCCATGGATAATGAATTCATCATTTTAACTGCCCTTTCTGTAAAGAGCCCTTTCCTTTTTTGCTGGTGAAATCTCCTTTCCTCGAACCTAAAGGGATGGCCCCAAGTCCTTTATACTGCCCTTGGGATGAATAGTTCTTTTGAAAGCTCCTTGTATTGTCCCCGAATATATTTGTATATAGTTATCATATCCTCTCTTAGACGCCTCTTTTCTAATGTAAAAAAATCTAATTTAGCTAGCCTCTCCTCATAAGATAGATTGTCCATCCCCTTTATTAATTTGGTCGCTCTTCTCTGGACTCTCTCTAGTTCCAGAATGTCTTTTCTAAGGAGTGGTGCCCATAATTGTACTCCATATTTATGGTGTGGTCTTACTAGTGCTTTGTAAAATGGCATAATTATGTTTACTTCCCTTCCATCCATTGCCCATTTAATGCAAGATAAGATCCTGTTTGCCTTTGCAGCTACTGCATGATTTGGGGCACTATTGCTAAGCCTGCTGTCTACAAGCACCCCTAAATCTTTTTCCATCAAGGATTCCCCCAATGTATCCCCATTTAATGTGTAACGCTTCTGCTCACCACGAACAAGGCGTGGCCCCGGTACTGAGGTGGGAAAGTACAAGACCGCGCACCCACAGCAGCGGAGGCGCGCCTGGAGAGTGGATAGTCAGTGTAGCCGGGTCTGGGTTGGAGAGATCGGGTTAGTTGAGATACTTGATGGAGTCCAGGGGCGGAGCCAGTGGGATGGTCAATGTCCGTTGTGCCGTGGTCTGGGGATGGAGCCCGGAGAGTGGTCGTATATCTGAAATCCGTGGTCAGGGATGGAGAAGTGCGGGTTAGTCAGAGGCAAGCCGGGGTCTTTATCCAGAGAGGGTCCTATAGTCAAGCCGCGTCGGTATACAAGAAAGCAGCAGAGAAAAACGCAGGAATAAGGCACAAGGCAAAGCAAACGCAGGAACACAAGGCTACACAGGTTATGCTCAGCAAGGTGAAAGTGAAAGTCTTTTAAAGTAAACAGGAACCAATAGCAAGGGAGGTTGGGCGGAGGTGCGGCCTCTGCGGAGGCTAGGATAGGCTGCAGGACACAAGTGGGCAATTAGGAATTCTTGCCACGCAGGTGGGGAGCGGTGCACGTCGTCACGTACACGTGACAGATGCACGACGTGCCAGGGGGCTGAGCCAAGCTCCGTGGCACGAAATGAAGGGCGGGCACGCGCTCTAACCTTAGCGGGGAGACGCGCTGCAGCAGGTAAGGAGGGAACATGCCGCAGGGGACGTGTTCCCCGATTCCTTACAATGTGTAAGTTGCCAATTTATTCTTGCTTCCTAAATTCATAACCTTACATGTATCTGTATTAAACCTCATGTGCCATTTACCTGCCCAAGTTTCCAGTCTCACCAAGTCCTTCTGGAGAGAAATTACATCCTGCTCTGATTCTACTACCTTACACAGTTTAGTATCATCAGCAAAGATGGAGACTTTGCTCTCGATGCCAACCACAAGGTGTAAGGAATCCGTTTCTGGCTTTGATTCTAGCCTCTGCAGTTTACAAAGTCTCCCACTGGCAATCAATGGCACATGTGCTGCCTCTCACTGCAGCTCAGCCCTGTGCTCCGTCATTGGAGGAATGCCACAAACCTCCCTCCTGTGATTGGCTCTCCACCCTTTATATGGGCTACCTGAACAAGCTCCTCACCCCTACCACATGCAGCACCTATCATCTGAGATCAGACTCCAAAAGACTGTTCATAGTCCCAAGGCTCAACAAAGTATCCAGACGTTCTTCCTTCTCTTACCATGCACCCCAAAACTGGAACAACCTACCAGAGACTCTCACATCCACCACCAGTTTAAGTTCTTTCAAATCTAAGGCTGTCACACATTTTAATCTGGTCTGTAACTGTTTCATACGCCCATAATATTTATTATCTTTAACTGTGCATGCAATGTCTTGTATATAATGTATACACTGTTCATTTATGTAACTATTTGTAACCATGTATTATTTGTCTTAACTCTGTGCCCAGGACATACTTGAAAACGAGAGATAACTCTCAATGTATTACTTCCTGGTAAAATAATCCTACTCTGGATGTTACAGGGTTCTGCCACAAACCCCCTGGCTTGCCCTGTTCCTGTTTCCTGTGGCCTGCTGCTATACTCCACGCAGAGGTCTGTGTTACCTGTGACCTGCTGCTACTCTCCACGCAGAGGTGTGCCTGTTTCCTGAGGCCTGCTGCACGATCCCTTTTGCAGAGGCCTACTTCGGACTCTTGTGCTGAAACACTGTTTTTTCCCCGGCGCTGCCCTGCGGTGTTCTTCGACAAGCCTGGTTTCTCCCCCTACAGAGACCGGCGTCATGGCCGTGCCCGCTCCTCGCGCAGAGGCCATCCCGCGCTCTCGCTCCTACGCTGAAGCAGTCTACCCGGTACCAAACTCCTGCCTGAATCATGACGATGCTTCCTTCTCCGATCCTGACCCTGGCTTGTCCTCAGACTACGCTGCCTTCTCCAGTCCGGACCCCGGCTTGTTTAACCATGAACTTCGCACTCCGGATACGGCTCCGAGGCCTAAGGTCGGTGATTATATAACCTCACCTCAGGCCCGCGGTCTGGTCCCGGTTTGTGGAGAGCACGTCCGTGACACAAGGTCATTAATAAACATGTTCAAAAGCATGGGTCCCAGTACCGATCCCTGAAGTACTCCACTTACAACCTTAGCCCAACCTGAAAAAGTTCCATTTATGACAACCCACTGTTGTCTATCCTTCAACCAGTTTTCAATCCAGGTGCATACATTATTACTGAGTCCAATTTGCTTTATTTTGTACACCAACCTCGCGTGGGACCGTATCAAAAGATTTTGAAAACTGCATTACCCTGGTCTAAATTCCTACTTACCTCCTCAAATAAACAAATAAGGTTAGTTTGGCATGATCTATCCTTCATAAATCCATGCTGACTATTACTAATGTTTTCCATTACGTATTCCTGAATATTATCCCGTATTAAATCTTCAAGTAGTTTCCCTACTATTGAAGTCAGGCTTACAGGTCTGTAATTTCCCGGTTGTGATCTAGCTCCCTTTTTAAATATAGGCACCACATCTGCTTTACGCCAATCTTGTGGTACTGAGCCTGTGGAAATGGAGTCCTTGCATCTATACCTATGTAATTGAAATTTGTGAGATTGTTAGTAGATGTGGTGAATCTGATTGGTCCGTGGGTCTGTCACTCAGCCTCTGGCCAATCAGATTGGTCCGTGGCCTGGCCCTGCCCCCGCATGCCTCTCATTGGCTTGCTTGCTTCTATGACCTCACCCAACCACCCGGCCACTATCCTCTTCTCCTCCTCACCCCGCGGCCTGCCACCCGGCCACTCTTTCCTCCTCACCCCATCAACCCCCCTCACCAGCAGCTCACCTCCCTGCTGGCTCCCCCCCCCCATCACTCCCCCCCTCACCCACAGCTCAACTCCCCGTTACCTTACCCCTCTGCTCTACTCTGGCTCCCAACCCCCGCCGAGGGTGCTCCCTCCTCCCTGCCCCCCGCCACGAAAGACCATTCGTCAAACCGCACAAGCCTCTCAGCGGTAGCTCTGCCAGCCCCCTCTCCTCCTCTCCCCACGACAGGTCCAGCGAGAGGCAGACAGTGAGAAGGAAGCGTCAGTGTCACTCCGCAGAGCGCGTTCTGAGGAGCACATTCACAGCCACACCAGCAGTAACACAGACTCCTCCCGCCCCCCAACGCTCCCCAATACTCCCAGCAGCCACAGAGGCAGGAAGGCCACAACGTGAGGAATGTGCACTCATCAGAGCTGGCTGCATTTAACCCCATGGGGTGAGCCCCCCCTCACAGACTGGAGGGAGCCACAGACAGCACAGGCAAGAGGCTCCAACTGACTGCACTGTGTGTGTGTGTGTGTGACACTGTGAGTGTGTGACACTGTGAGTGTGTGTGTGACACTGTGTGTGTGACACTGTGTGTGTGTGTGATACTGTGGGTGTGACAGTGTGACACTGTGTGTGTGTGTGACACTGTGTGTGTCTCACTGTGTATGTGACACTGTGTGCTGCGCAGGGGGGGGGGACCAGAGCTGCGCAGGGGGCAGACCAGAGCTGCGCAGGGGGAAGACCAGAGCTGCACAGGGGGGGGGCCAGAGCTGTGCAGGGGGGGGCGGGAGACCGGAGTTGCACAGGGGGGGGGGCAGGAGACCGGAGCTGCGCAGGGGGAGGGGAACGGAGAGAGAGGGGGAGCTGAGAAAGACTGGGGGAGCGGAGAAAGAGACAGGGGGAGTGGAGAGAGGAGGGAGCGGGAAATTTTAATCCCGGGCAACGCCGGGTCTCTCAGCTAGTATTAAATATAATGGTTTGGCTATTACTGAGCTTAACTCCTTGAGAACTCTTGGATGTATGCCATCGGGGCCAGGTGCCTTATTTACTTTAATTTTTTTAAGCCGCTTATGAACTTCTTCCTCAGTTAACCAATTGTTCATTAATATGGAGGTTGTGGCTTCCTCCTGCGGCACTACTATTGAAATTGATTCTTCCCTGGTAAACACAGAGGCAAAGAATTTGTTTAATATCTCAGCTTTTTCTTTATCTCCAATAATCTGCCGTATCAAAAGCCTTTGCAAAATCTAAGTAGACCACATCAACTGCATTACCCTGGTCTAAATTCCTACTTACCTCCTCAAAGAAATAAATAAGGTTTGTGTGGCAAGATCTATCCTTCATAAATGGGGAATGGGTTAAGCAGCGATGCTCTGCAGGTGTCTAGCAGTGAAAGGGTATTGAAACTCTGTACCGTATACTTGAGCATTTAAGAAATATAAAAAATATCATGAAAATAATGGAAAAAAGTCAACCACTTACACCCTTGTTAAGTCACTTTAAAGATATTCACAAATGTGACGCTAGTACTCTTACCTTTAGAGGAATGGAATCTATCCCATATTCGGTTAGACAAGCTATCGTTATTAAAACGTGAATAGTTTTGTATTTATCCGTTCGGGTCTAAACCTCCCGGGGGGTTTAATGAACCGATAGAATGAACTCCTTTTTTAATGTAATGTTTGTTGACTATACATTTAAAATAGGTTGCTCAAAGGTTTCTATAGTAACGTTGACATTCTGATTCCGTCCTTGGTTTATGCTGGAATAATGGGAGGATAGGGGGAGGGAAGGAGGGAAGGAGGGAAGGAGGGAAGGAGGGAAGGAGGGAAGGAGGGAAGGAGGGAAGGAGGGAAGGAGGGAAGGAGGGAAGGAGGGAAGGAGGGAAGGTGGCTCTCGCATCAGCCTAATGTACAGATTAATACATGATAACAAAGGTGCAAAGGGGGAATGGGAGTAATAGTGAAATGGAAAAAAGAAACACCCTTTAACAAGCACTCATGTATATGTATTTTTTGTATTTTAAGTGACATGACGGCCAGTCCCTTGCTACCTGTCTAAACAGCACAGGTTTTTAACAAAATTGTTTAGTGCTGGACCTAGGGATTTTTTGATAAGCAATTGTGAGCTATCTCACAACTATTAAGTAATTACTTGCTAGTTAATTCCCCTTCGTTCCTGTTTATGTGTAATGTTTCTTGGTTTGTTTTATATGTTAGGTCACCGTTGTTTATCAATAGTATTTGTTTATATGTATCACCATTTATTTTAATTATTATAATAAAGTATAACTTATTAACTTTAATTCATCATATCAATCATTACAATGAGTGCTTGTTAAAGGGTGTTTCTTTTTTCCATTTCACTTGGTTTATGCTGGTTAGAGTCAATGCTATTATTTTATGATTTTAATTAATAATGTTGGTTATACTATGATATACCATTTTATGGTTTTAATATCACATACACATGGCCATATATACATCTGTGATATTTGTGCATATGTGATTTCTTAATTGATTTTTAAGTGATCCTATGTTTAGTATAATTCAGTTGCTTATTTATATTTGTTTACTTTAATTATTTCATGATCTATTGAATCTATTGTATTACTTATATGTGTGTATGTACATAAACTTTTGGTTATATATAATTATTATTTTTGTAGGTAACTAATGTAAACGATAGCATTGAAGATATAATGATTGGAACAGTGATATGTGACTTTTATTGTTAGAGCAAGTTGTAACAACTATGCCCTATAGCGATTCACATGCCAGCTTAATGTTATTGTGTTTTATTTTGTGTTTTTATTGTAGTTTTTTTTTGGACCAGTTTTGTTTAGTTAACTACCCCTCCTTCCTGCTGTTTGGGCTTTATACTAATGCAAGTCATTAGTATAGGCAGTCGCCATTGGCCGAGGTAGGTATATTATGCACGCAGACAGTGCCTCACATGCTACACCTGACGAAGTACGTTGTGCGAAACGCGTCATGGTCACGTGAGGCTGTCATTGCTCGCTTGCCCTTTGGTCGAGTCTACCTACCAGGAAGTTCCAACGGTGATTCGTGCTGCTGAGGAGAAGCTGCAGTCCGGACTGTTTCATCAGCAGCTCGCTCTGTGTCCTGCTTGTGACTCTATGGTCAGTGTGGTTCTCTCCCTCTGTGGCTATTATCCATTCCGTTTTCATGGTTACATTAGTTCATTATTATTGGGGTGTGTCATGGGAGACAAGCGCTTTTAACACCAAAATACCTGGATCCTTTGATTGAGCAAAGCAAGAGATAAAATAAATTATAATTTATTTACAGAATGAACATACACAGCTTGATTTACAATTACAACAAAAAATACACTTACTGTACTAGTTACGCTGTTAAGTCTGATTACAGGATGGATTTTTCACTGCATGACGAATCTTGTTACATGATGGAACTGCTTCCCCATGGGCTGCTGGGTTTTTAATGCACTAAACAGGCCTATACTTAACCCATGCAGCCAATCTACTCCGTGGGAATAATTCCTTAATCCTATCACTGAGTTGCCATTACTCTACAAAACCTGGCAAAGGGCTTCTCAGTCTGTTCTGGGCATGTGCCAACTTTGCACCTTGGCCACTTACATATGAGGCCGTCTCTTCTACCTGGCGCCGTTCAGTCAGGGCCAAGCAACCATTTGCCAGGATGGCTTATTGAAATTCTACTCCTCCCTCCCCCCCCTTGCTAACAAATGGTTAACACCTCCATATCCTGTATTGCCTTTGAAGCTTAGAGTGGGCGGAGTAGCCCCTGTTTCCCATGCAAATGGATTTTTATCCATACTGAATGACTTCTTCTGAACCTTACTTTAATAAAAATATAAACCTTGGATATTTTTTAAACCATTTTCTTTTCCACTTATATAGAGAAACCTTGCCATATGATACACTTTAACTTAAAAACATATAACTCTTGTCATCTTATACCTGAACCCTCCCTTGGTTCTGGGTTTCTTGGTCATATACCGGAGATCTTTGAATGTAATTCAATTCCCTGCCCGGTCTCACTGTTCTTGGTCTGTGCTGAAGCAGGGAGATTTGGCGGTGAGCTGCAAACTGCTTTCTAGGGAGGATTTTATCCGGTGGTCTTTGTTCTTCATGTCCTCAGGAATCTGGGAGGATTCCTGAGTACATGTTTTGGGGTAACCCGCAATACTGGCCCCCTTCTACCCAAACACACCCTGACAACATTTTACCGTAAAATCACCTCTGAAACTCACGCCCTGCACATCTCCGCTGATTGGCATTCCTGGAACAGTAAAAATACACATACATCTTTATTACAAATGCAATTACATGCCATGATTGGGTTGAAGAGCTGACAATCACAATTCCCCCATATGGCTGAGGGGCACCCAGCTTTGCCAAATACCTTTATTAATGGCCTGGATACCCCCTCACCGTCACAAGGTGTTTTTGTTGTCACTTGATTAGATGGATACATTATATACATATATTGCACTGTATATGAGCTTTAATTGTTTGTTGTGTTTAACACACTTATTAGTTATTGTGTGTTGTTATTATTCACTATTATGTACTTTTTTCTCTTTAGGTAAATTTACATTGCAGTCACTTGTATTGTGTATTTTCACATCATATAGGGTATACTGTTTTAAGTGATTAACAGTATTTTCACTAAACAGGATTTCACGTTGGGTGATTTCATCTATTTGTTTTTTGTTTTGTTTTTTTAAATGCGCATCACGTGACCCGCTGGGCCAATGAGGTTGCACGTTGTGTCAGCATGACGTCTACTGGAGACGCACGCTGATATCACCCTCGGCAGCGCAATGGATCAACCAGGTGTGTATAAAAATGCAAACAGCTTAATGTCTTGTACACTTTGATAAAGTGCTCTTGCATGAAACGTGTAGGTGCGTTCATGTAACCTTTGTATTAGCTGAAGCTCGCAATTAAAACTGATCTGTTATTTTTGGAGTTTGCCTGGTATTTTTTCTTTTTCTCTTCAATTTGAAAGTCATTGGGCTGTGCTCTGTTTATCTGCTATAATCATGGATTTCTCTCATTGACGTGTAGCCCCGGTAAGGAATGGGGGCTATATATCTTTCTCCTGCTGGTGTAAGTCCTGCTAAGGGCAGGTCGCCAGTAGTTATCATGGGTTTTCCCCCCGCTTCAAGCCCTGCCTTGAGTGATGGAGGCAGGCCCCTGACTCTGTGTGCAGGCCTGTGACAGAAGGGAGGGCCTGCTGACATCATGAGGGGTGGGGCTGTCTAAACTTAGTCCTGCCTGTTCCTGTAGGTGACAGTTAGTTCTGTCCTGGGAGCAGAGAGCGAGTAGTGAAGTTCTGGTCTGGGTTGGAGTAAGACCTAGTAGTACTGTCCTGGGAGCAGAGAATTCTGGAGTGTCTGACCTAAGAGGATTATGCTTGGAGGAGGAACTCAGGTCCAGTCTGAGTAGAGCGGATAGAACTAGAGGTGGTGGACCAATGCCCCTCACCCTACTCAGGGGGTGAGGGGGGAGATCTAGCCTCACCCAGAGGGTATACCCTTGGGGTGAGTGCAAGGGGTATTGAAGCCCCAGTCAGCACACCCTGCAGGGGTACAGCCTGGAGGAGAGGAGAGGAGGAAAAGACCTGTATATATTTGGAAGCCCTGCTGCGTATGAACTGCGGTGTATGATCTGCTGTGTGCTGCTACAGAACCAATAAAGAGACATTGCTGCTTTTACAAAGACTATGTGTGAGATTGGGATCTTTCGCCCTGGGACCAGGGCTTCTCTGGGAGGGTCCCACCTTATTCTTTAAGGCTCGCCAGAGATGGAGGCGTTACACCATGACTGCTAAGAAGATGGAGGCATATACCCCAGAAGCCTGTCCCTGTTATCCCCGATACCACCGCGGGAGACTCAGGCCCTCCTGTTCCTCACAGGTATGCACCACCAATATGCGTGTAGCCAGTCCTCACTACACCCTAGGGATCCAGTCTGCGACTGGGGGGGGGGGGAAGATGGGTTACAGACAGATTGTACACCGCGGATGCTGTGGATGTTCCTGCAAATCAACAGGTAATGGGCCATAGTGCCCTATAATTTCTCCTGTTTTGTAATGGATCGGGGGACTCACAGTTCCCAGCGTATCCCCGTCACCCCAGCTTCCACAGTGCCTAGTTCATCCGCTCCCCTACGTCCCCAAACACTACCTTCTTCCCTCAGCCGTTCCTCCACGGCTCGATCCTCACGCCCAGGCTTACACTCTGCACATGCGCGCGGTCCCCTCACCAAGCGCGCGCGTTCACGATCGCGGGTTCCCTATTGCGGCTTACGTGCTCCTCGGCGTGCCTCTGTCACCCCTGTCCATTCCTTACCTGGTTCCTCCGTTCCTCCTTCCCCTCTGTCTTCTCTCCCGTGCGCCTCCTCTGCTGGTCTTCCCCCACGCTCTGGTGCACGCGCGGCGCACCCGCTCTACTTACTTATCTCTCCCACGCTCTGGCCCCGCCCCCCGTCGGCTGCAGGCTATTACCTTAGATTACCTTCCTGTCTCCTCCCCTGCTCTCACAGACCTATCTCTGCAATTACCCACTCTAACCTCTGCTCCTCCCCTCACTCCCATTGGTCCTTCTTCCCATATAACCCCACTCCTTCCTCTCAGTCTTTGCTCTGCATAGCTTTCCTGTAGCTCCTGTGTGTGCAGTGACTATGCCCAGCTCCCTTGTCTGTTTCAGCTCTAGTTCCTGTCCCTGCCCGTTTGATGCCTTGAACTTGAACTCTGCTTTGGACTTGACTACTTTGCTTTCTCCTGCTCTTGGACCCTGGCTTTCGGACATCACAACGCTTCTCTCTCCAACCCCTGAACTCTGGCACTTGGACATTACCGTCCGACCTTTGGCACCCCGGACTCAGCAAGTATTACGTTAACCCTTACTCTCCAGGCCCGGCAACGCTACTACCACACTCCGGGCACGCCCTCACTGCTGTGGGTGTGCGTTATACCCTTACCCACCTCAGTACTGGGGACTGGCCAGGTCTGCGGGCATACAGGCGTTACATGTTTATACTAGACATTGTTTCATATATTGAATACTGTTTGGGTGTACATTTGTGTGTCAATCTCTGTGGTTATCAAGTGGGCATCACTAGGCACATACTCCGCTCGGCACTGTCGGCATTTATTTGTGGACACCACACGTGCATCTGGACATTTATTATTATATACTTACCAAATAGAACCACATTGGATTGCTTTAGCACCACACTCTACTGCTGAATTGTTTTTCATGTATATCAATTGTGTTTTGATATTTTAGCTGGTATTTTAATCTGATAGATCCATTGTGATTTTATTAAAATTAATTGAATAACGCTAATCTCTGGTGCGCTGTGTGCATCTTCTTTTTTTCGTCTTGCAGTGAATGTGTTAACCATCAACGCTCTGCAGGTATCTAGCAGTAAATGGCATAACACTGTCCCCCCAGCCCCCCTCCCCCCCAATCGCAAATAGGGTCTATTACGGGGAAAACTATGCTGGTTACTTGGAATGGTGTGGTGCATACCTGCTGATAAACAGTAGCCATGAGTCTCCCGCATGATGGTAGGGGATGTCAGGACAGGCTTCTGGGGTATAAACTGACTTGTACTCACGGTGACAGCGCCTCCATCTCTTGCAGTCCCCAGGATAAGGGAAGAAATCCCTGTAGGAGAGTCTTTCTCCTTCTTCCTGATAGATTTCAGTCTCAGGTAAGAAGTATATTAACAAGCGACAGAGAAGCCCAATGCTTCATCCAATATGCCAAAAATACACAGTAAAATACTTATATATTCTCTTGAAAAAGGGTCATTTTGTTTAACCCTTTGGCCAAAGCATTGTAAGCCTGTGAGCCACAACAAGGCAGACCCTGTCCGCAGGTCCTAAAACTACCAGATAAAATACTAATATACCTTTGTTAGGATTAAAATTCTCATTTACCTCTATTAGGAGGGAGAAAGACCAACATTGGATCTATATCCAGTAAAATGAAAGGAACCTGCTGTCTTGGGAAGTGGGGAGGGGCGGGCTTAAAACCCTGGGAAGCAGGGGTCACTAACCTACAACAGCTGAGACAGCTGAAATTAAGTTAACAAACACACATAACCACAGCAAGCTCTTTTTGGGGACCCATGAGCCCCCACAAAATATATATGTATATAAGTGTCAAAAAGGAGAGCTATTGAGCGTGGCAAATGTATACAACAAGCGACAGAGAAACCCAATGCTACATCCAATATGACAAAAATACATAGTAAAATACTTATATATTCTCTTGAAAAAGGGTCATTTAGTTTAACCCTTTGGCCAAAGCATTGTAAGCCTGTGAGCCATGACAAGGCAGATCCAGTTCACAGGTCCTCACACTACCAGATAAAATACTAATATACCTCTATTAGGATTAAAATTCTCATTTACCTCTATTAGGAGGGAGCAAGACCAACATTGGATCTATATCCAGTAAAATGAAAGGAACCTGCTGACTTGGGAAGTGGGGAGGGGCGGGCTTAAAACCTGGGAAGGAGGAGCCACTAACCTCCAACAGCTGAGACAGCTGAAATAAGTTAACAAACACACAAAGTTAACAAAGTCCTAAAAAGAGCTTGCTGGGGTTCTGTGTGTTGGTTAACTTAATTTCAGCTGTGGCGACGTCTCCTGAAGCAACTATCACGGCTTGTATACCGGTTCTTTTTCCTAGTCCCTCTAATGGACCGCCGCGACCCTAACTGCATATTGATGTGTAGGAAATATACAATGCACATGTTAATTCTGTCTGTATGTCTCAAGTCCCATCTTTGACTACTTACAATGGGCTTACTAATTTGAGACTACTATAGACGGGGATCACTATTGGCTTCTATGTGCATACACTAGTATTGCAGAGTTACTGAGATAGCATACCCCTGATTTGATCTAATGGGGGAATCTCCTTTCTGTTTCTCAGGCATACAATCTTGAGAGGGATTTTATATAGTAATTTACTTTATACTGTGTAACGCGTAGCTCACCACAAACGTGGCGCGACCACTGGGCTGAGGTAGGGATTGATATAGAACGCCGACCACACCCGCGAGGGCGCGTCTAGAGTGTAGGATAGTCTTGCAAGCCGGATCAGAGTTATAGAGGACAGCATAAACGTGGTACTTGCCGGGTCTAGGAGTGGAGAGTAGCGGATTGTTGGGGTACATAGCCGGAGTCAGGATTGAAGAGAGCAGAGTTGTCGTAGAGCCAAAGCCAGGGTCAGTGCAGGAGAGAGTAGAGTCGTTGTATCCAAAGCCAGGGTCAGTGCAGGAGAGAGTAGAGTCGTCGTATCCAAAGCCAGGGTCAGTGCAGGAGAGAATAGAGTCGTCGTATCCAAAGCCAGGGTCAGTGCAGGAGAGAATCACAAAGTCCAAGGTACAAGGCAGGGTCAGGCAGCAAGGTAAGAGGCAAACAGGCAAAAGCAGTGAGGTTCAGCGTCACAAACAGAAGTTATGCTCGGCAAGGAAGGAGAGTTCTGACAAGGTATTTATAGGACCTCCCACCAATGGGTGGCATTCAGGAAGCAGAAGTGCCCTCTCTGATAGACTGCTGGATAGTGCAGGTGCGTCCTATTATACAGCCGAGTGAGGTAGAGGTGGAACCACAGAGAGCGCGAGCACGCCGCACGTAACCCGCACATCACACTGGTGACCCGGTTACGCGCCATTTGTGCGCGCCACGGCACCCGCGTCACTACGGGGGTGGAAACCGGGGGCGGGACCCGCGGAGATTGAGGAGGAGCGCGTGGAACTGCTAAACCGCATAGCTCTGACATCAGAGCGGGGGCGGGACCGAGAGACGGAGGCCACAGACCACCGGGGAAAGTGCGCACCGCGCATGCGTCGTGCGACACTGTTGCGGGTAGGAGAGTGTACCCTAGACACGGGAACCGCGGAGACCGTCTGAGCCCGCGCACCGTGCATGAGTACCACCGATGCGATGCACTTCTTGAGAGACACTGGATCCTGACGGATAAGGTGAGGGTTAAGGGGACAGAACTGCCAGAATGGCGAATCCTGACATAATGTCTGGCGTGGAGGCTTTGCTTTGAATCATTGGGATTTACACTTGCAAACATGTTATTTATAATACATACATCCCTATGATCTCTATTTACCACACCACTATGAGGATTTTATTTCATCTTCTATGTATATACTTAATTTCATTGTGTAATAATATCAAGATGTAATAAAATGTTATTATTTTTGGTTTTATACTGCCGATTCTACTAGTCACTTGACTGCCTAACATATATTCTATCTGAAGGGACCATTGTAGTCCTGCTTACTGTTTATATATGTATTGAGTGCATACAGTAATTGGGGTTTCTTTGAATTATTACCTAAATAGCATCCTCTGGAACAATAAGTAAGTATAAATATAGGATAAAGTATGTGTTGTCTAAATTTAGCATAGGTTGAACTTGATGGACGGAAGTCTTTCTTCAACCTCATCTACTATGTAACTACAGTTGTGTGAAAAAGAAAGTTCCCCCTCTTTGAATTCCATGGTTTTACATATCAGGACATAATAACAATCATCTGTTCCTTAGCAGGTCTTACAATTAGGTAAATACAACCTCAGGTGAACAACAACACATGACATATTACACCGTGTCATGATTTATTTATCAAAAATAAAGCCAAAATGGAGAAGCTATGTGTGAAAAACTAAGTACACCCATACTGCTTCCATAGGAATTAAGATGCTAAGTAGCAGACAGGTGCTCCTCATCAAATGCCATTGATTAATTGATCATCAGCAAGTGTGACCACCTCTATAAAAGCCAAAGTTTTAGCAGTTTGCTGGTCTGGATAATTCAGGTGTGTGTTAACACAATGCCAAGGAGGAAAGACATCAGCAATGATTGTAGAGAAGCAATTGTTGCTGCCCATCAATCAGGGTTATAAAGGTTAGGGTTATAAGGCTATTTCCAAACAATTTAAAGTTACATAGTTACATAGTTACATAGTAGATGAGGTTGAGAAAAGACGTAGGTCCATCAAGTTCAACCTATGCTAAATTTAGACGACAGATACTTTATCCTATATCTATACTTACTTATTGATCCAGAGGAAGGCAAACACAAAACCCCATTAAGGGGAAAAATTAATTTCTTCGTGACTCCAAGAATTGGCAATACTATACCCGAAAGCACCGTTCACCAATACTTACATTGTGGCAGCAGCAGGGGCTCCCCTATTGCTCTATCCAAGAATTGGCAATCGGATTAATCCCTGGATCAACATCCTTCCCATGTATACTTATTTGGTATATCCCTGTATACCTTTCCTATCTAAAAAGATGTCCAACCTTTTTTTTGAACAAATCTATTGTATCTGCCATCACAGCCTCCATGGGTAATGAATTCCACACTGTAACTGCCCTTACTGTAAAGAACCCTTTTCTTTGTTGCTGGTGAAATCTCCTTTCCTCCAACCTTAAGGGATGGCCCCGAGTCCTTAGTACTGCCCGTGGGATGAATAGTTCTTTTGTAAGCTCCTTGTATTGTCCCCGAATATATTTGTATATAGTTATCATATCCCCTCTTAGACGCCTCTTTTCTAATGTAAATAAATCAAATTTAGCTAGCCTCTCCTCATAAGTTAGATTGTCCATCCCCTTTATTAATTTGGTTTCTCTTCTCTGCACTCTCTCTAGCTCAATAATGTATTTTCTTAGGATTGGTGCCCAAAATTGTACTCCATATTCAATGTGTGGCCTTTCTAATGCTTTGTAAAGAGGCATAATTATGTTATGTCCATCATTCTACAGTGAGAAAGATTATTCAAAAGTGGAAAACATTCAAGACAGTTGCCAATCTTCCCAGGAGTGGACGTTCCAGCAAATTCACCCCAAGGTCAGACCATGCAATGCTCAGAGATATTGCAAAAAAAAAAAACCAAGAGTTACATCTCAGACTCTACAGACCTCAATTATCATGTTAAATGTTAAAGTTCATGACAGTACAATTAGAAAAAGACCGAACAAGTATGGTTTGTTTGGAAGGGTTGCCAGGAGAAAGAACATGGCAGCACTGTCACGCTGCGCCCACCACAAACAGGACTAGACCGCGGGGCTGAGGTGGGGATGTATATAACCGCCGCCCTACAACCACGGAGCCAGGTCCGGAATGCGTAGTCTGAGTCGTGGAGCTGAGTCGGGGAAGCCGTGGTACTTGCCGTGATCCAGGGTTGGAGAGAGAAGAATGGTCGTTATCCGAAGCCGTGGTCGAGGAGAGAGCGGGGATCCAATAACAAGCCCAAGTCCAGGGGTAGAGAAGAGACAGGTCCAGGTACAAGCAGGGGTCACAACACGAGTAGACAAGGCACAGGAACAGACAAGATCCAAGAAGCAGCGAGCACAGCACAACAGGGTTTATGTTCAGCAAAGTGAAAGTGAAACAGGAAAGCATTTAAAGGAGAAAGCACCAATCAGGAACTAGCAGATGATGACCTCACACATAAGCCACGAGCCGATAGGGTAGTGCAGGATTGGCTGCTGGTGTAACACAGCTGATGCTGCTAGTGTTCGTTGGCGTGCGGCGTGCACGCGTACGAGGAGTGCGACGCAGAGTGGGTGCCATGGTGATACTGCGGGAGTGCGCCTCCGCGGATGAAGAATTGCGCAGCTGCGTGCGCACAGATAGCGGTCTGTGAATGCCAGAGGTACAGCCGCGTGACGCCTGCTGGGGGCGGAGCCTGGCAGCGATCCTGACAAGCACGGCTGAGGTTTGCAAAGTTGCATCTGAACAAACCACCAGACTTCTGGAATAATGTCCTTTGGACAGACGAGACCAAAGTGGAGATGTTTGGCCATAATGCACAGCGCCACGTTTGCGAACACCAAACACAGCATATCAGCACAAACACCTCACACCAACTGTCAAGCACGGTGGTGGAGGGATAATGATTTGGGCTTGTTTTGCAGCCACAGGACCTGGGAACCTTGCAGTCATTGAGTCGACCATGATCTCCTCTGTATACCAAAGTATTCTAGAGTCAAATGTGAGGCCATCTGTCTGACAGCTAAAGGTTGGCCGAAATTGGGTCATGCAACAGGACAATGATCCCAAACACACCAGCAAATCTACAACAGAATGGCTGAAAAAGAAAAGAATCAAGGTGTTGCAATGGCCCAGTCAAAGTCCAGACCTCAAGCTGGACTTTAAGAGAGCTGTGCATAAACAAATGCCCACAAACCTCAATGAACTGAAGCAACTCTTTGAAAGAAGAGTGGACCAAAATTACTCCACAACGATGTGAGAGACTGATAAAGTCATACAGAAAACGATTACTTCAAGTTATTGCTGCTTAAGGTGGTTCTACAAGCTATTGAATCATAAGGTATAGTTAGTTTTTCACACATGGCTTCTCCATTTTGGCTTTATTTTAGTTAAATAAATCATGACACGGTGTAATATGTCATGTGTTGTTGTTCATCTGAGGTTGTATTTACCTATTTTTTTTTTTTGGTAACTTTCTTTTATTGGATTTTTGCAAGTATAATACAGTCAGTTATCACTTTGGTACCTAATAGTAGATTGTAGGACATACAACATTGATACAGACATGGGGAGGGGTAGACATGAGTGGGTTAGGGTAGAGGAGAGGGGGGGCGGGGGGGGAGGGGTGTGGAGAGGGCAAGGGACTGAGGTATCTTCTTCCGTGTGCTCCAGTAGACTTAGCTCGCTTCTGCAGACTTAGATGTATCCGCACCGCCCCCGCACCGAATCTTCGGGCCCGGAGGTTGTGTGGTTCCTCTCTGTGGGTCCTGTGTTCATGGGTGTTATAGTTTCTCTCGTGTGTTTAGTCCGGCATCGAAGGAAAACCCATCTGATTTTATCAAAGCCAGACGGAGGCATTGCTCATCCCTGGGATGTCGGTCTGTGCCAGCCACAGTGACCATACTTTTTGGAAATTTGCGCCAGTGTCGTTGACCAGACTCGTCAACTTTTCCATCTGGCAAGCAAACCAGATTCTGTTCCGAATTTTGTCTATTGATGGAATTGTATTCTGATTCCACAGTGCTGCGGTCTCGCACCTCATCGCCGTAGCAAAGTGTGCTATTAATTTATTTCCTGATCTCGATACCTCATCTGTGGGCTTACCTAATAGGAAAACCCACGGGTCAAGTGTAATTTTGAGGCCCAAAAAGACCCTCTGTAGCCAATCCCTGATTTGTGTCCAAACGGGTATGATTCGTGGACAAGACCACAGCATATGTACCAGATCTCCCCGTTCCCCGCACCGTCTGGGACAGAGCGGGGAAGCGCCCGCGACGAATTTAGCCAATCTAACTGGGGTGAGATACCACCTCATTAACACTTTATATGAGTTTTCCCTCAATGTCGTACAAATCGAACTACTGGCCGCAGCCTTAAAGATCGCCGTCCACTCTTCATCTTCTAACGGTCCTGTCAGGTCTGTCTCCCACTGTGTCATAAACCTGGTTTTGCGCGATCCGTCGGTGTCTGCCCTAACCACTTCCCCGTATAGAGCAGAGATGAGTCCCCGTGTGTCGGTTCCCCGAGCACAGAGCTTTTCAAAATTAGTTAGAGGTGGTCTATTGATGTGTTTGGTATAAAATGCCCGGACCTGAAGGTATCTAAGAAATTCTGTGTTTGGTAAGTCCGTATCTGACTGCAATTGTTCAAATGTTTTGATCGTGTCTCGTCCCTCCAGGTCCTTAAGCCTTCTCAGCCCCAAGTTTTGCCAGAGAGTGTAGTTCCTACCTATCAGCCCTGGAGCAAAGTCTGGATTTCCGTATAGGGGGGTCATTAAAGAATGTTTTGAGGTTAATGTGTGATTACTTTTGGCCGCTTCCCAGACTGATAGGGAGTTATGCACCGAGGGCAGCGGGTTCTGCATATCTTTCAGTCTGGGTTTAGGATACCACAGTAGATCCTTAAGCTCGAGCGGGGCGCAGACCTCCCTCTCCAGTGCCACCCATCGCCTCTGCTCCGGATCACCATGCCACTGAGTAATTTGGCATAGTTGTGCTGCTTTATAATAGGCCATCAAACTCGGTACTGCTAAGCCTCCAGTTTCCTTAGGTCTTTGCATAATTGACATTTTTACCCGTGGCTTTTTATTCTTCCAGATGAACTTTGTAACTGCGTTCTGCAGTTCCTTAATGTCTGATCTCACTACGGGTATCGGAAGTGTTTGGAACAGATAGAGTATCCTGGGGAGGAGGTTCATTTTCACACAGTAAATTCTGCAAATCTAAGATATCCCATATGCAGACCAATCTTTTAGTTCTTTTGTGAGGGCTCTTAGGAGTCTCGGATAATTCTCCTGATAAAGATTGGAGTTATGTTTAGTTAGGTATATTCCTAAATACTTTATCGCCTTGGGCTGCCATTTAAACTGAAAGTTGATCTCTATTAATTTCTCCGTCTCCTTTGGAATATTTAGGTTCAGTGCCTCCGACTTAGAGTGATTTATCTTAAATCCGGAGATTCTGCCAAATGTTTCCAGTAGAGCAAACAGATTGGGCAGCGAGGTAAGCGGTTTCGTCAGAGACAAGATAATGTCATCTGCATACAGAGCGATTTTGTGCTCTTGGGATTGAATTTGAATGCCGGAAATATCCGGATTTCGACGTATGTTCGCCGCTAGCGGTTCCATGCATAGGGCAAACAACAAGGGCGAGAGTGAGCAGCCCTGTCTGGTCCCGCTTTTGATTTTAAACAACTCTGACGGGAATCCTTGATGGACCACCTTGGCGGTCGGGGTTGTGTATAATGCGTTTATTGCCCCTAGAATTTTACCTCTAAACCCGAATGCTTCAAGCGTGGACTCCATGAATGGCCAGTCAATCCTGTCAAAGGCCTTCTCTGCGTCTAAACTTAATACTACACCTCGGATCCCGTTGGCATTGATAAAGTTAATGATATCTATGATTCTTCTAGTATTGTCGGCCGCTTGTCTATTGCTAATAAAGCCAACTTGGTCCGGGTGGATAAGCCTTGGCATGATTGCGCTCAATCTGTTGGCCAGCAATTTGGAATATATCTTAACGTCCGAATTGATTAATGATATCGGCCTGTAGCTTTGACAGTTTGTAGGATCTTTGTCCTGTTTATGGATTATAGATATCGACGCCTGGAGCATCTGGTCTGAGAAGGGTTCCCCCGCCAAGACTCCGTTAAATAACTTGAGCATGTGCGGTGCTAGAACCCCTATGTATTTTTTGTAGTATAAATTAGAAAACCCATCTGGGCCTGGGGCCTTAGAGGGTTTGAGGTTTTTGATAACCGCGGTCAGTTCCTCCAGAGTGAAATCAGTCTGGATTGCCTCGCTCTCCACTCTGCTCAGCCTAGGTAAGGCTGCCTCTTTTAGGAAGGTCTGTAATAATTTGCTTGTTTTGGAGTTGTGTACACTGGCGACACACTTTATTCGAGCTCGGCTAGTCCCACGAATTCGGGTATACCCGGGTGTATTGAGGTTTGTGACTGTTTTCTGCCCGAGTGCATTGGGTTATTTTCCAGGCAGGGATTGAAGCATTTTATTCCCGCTGGCTGCAATACTGCACAGTATATATATATATACTGCATTACAATTCATGAATTTATGCCATCTGGTAGACACGCGAAGCATTGCAGCCTATTAAATCCTAATCATTATCATTTAAAGATCAGCCGCCCGTCAGCCAGGCATGAACCCAGGCTGGGAAGGCAAACGCAACGGGGCTTGTCAGAGGTGAGGAGCGGCGCATTCCGGGTATCTGCCAGGTACATACCGGGTATTTGCTCGAATAAAGTGTGTCGGTGCAGTATCACCTTCTCCCCATTATAAAGCTGTTCATAGTAAAATCTAAACTCTTCCACTATACGTTTGGGGTTGGAGGTGAATTCCCCCGATTTGGTTTTGATGGCCTGTATGTTATAGTTTGGTTGCATATTGCGAATCCTGTTGGCTAGCATAGTATCCGGTTTGTTGGCTTTCTCAAAAAATTTCCTCTTGGTCCAGCTAATGTCCCTCTCGGCCTGGGATGTGAGGAGGAGGTTAAGTTCTATCCTTACATCCTTCAACTCCTTAAGAATGTCCTCTCCACCTGATCGGCTATGTAGTGTGGAGAGCTCATGTAACCTCTGGTATAGTTGTGACAATTTCGATTCCCTCTGTCTTTTTCGCCTTGCTGCGAGACTAATGAGCGTTCCACGCATTGTGGCCTTGTGAGCCTCCCACAGTATAGTGTGAGATTCCACTGTACCTGCGTTCATGACAAAAAATTGTCTAATCTCGTCTTTGACTATCTGTGCCAATTCCGGTATCTTTATTAGGGACTCGTTTAATTTCCAGTTTGCTCCCGGGCTAACCGGTCTAATTTGCGTGCATTTTAGCTCAATTGATGCATGGTCCGACCATGAAATGTCATGAATCAAAGTGCCGGTGATTGGTGGGTCCATTCTGCTCGACACAAAGAAGTGGTCTAGCCTGCTATAGCTGTCATGGGGGTGTGAATAAAATGTATACGAATGGTCACCTGGGTGCTGTTCCCGCCATATGTCCACCAGACACAGCCGTCTCAGTCCCTCCATCAACCCCGTCTTCCCTGCTTGTCGCATTTTCTCCCTTCTCGGGGACCTGTCTATTCGAGGGTCTAAGACCTTATTGAAATCTCCCGCTAATATTATATTGCCGGAAGCCCATTGCTGAAGTTTAAGGAAGAACTCTGTGAAGAATTTAGGGTCTTTTTCACATGGGGCATATATGCACGCCAGTGTTACTCTACATTGTTGCAATGTGCCCACCAATATAATATATCGACCGTCTGGGTCTCGTTTTATTTTTTCCATCTCAAATGGGACTCTGTTATGCAGTAGGATGGCTACCCCCTTTTTTTTTTCCTTAGCTGAGGCAAGATAGAACTTCGTAAAATGTTTATCTATGAACCCCGGGTTTTTTCTCGAGCAGTAGTGCGTCTCTTGTAGGAATAGAACATCTGTTTTCCTGCGTTTAAATTCAGCAAAGGCGATTCTACGCTTTTGAGGGGAGTTGAATCCCTTAACATTCTGTGATATAAATGTCAGTGCCATAGGTGTTTATGTAGTGAGACCTTGCGGGTGTGCTGTGTTTGTTTCCTACCCTTGTCTTGTCTTTTCTGCCGGTGTCGGGAGCGGTACTGCTGCTCTCTTTCTGCCGAGCTGCTTCCTTTTGGGATACCTGAGGGGTGAGGAGGAAAACACAAAGGGGAGTGACAGGGAACATAAATCCTTGTAGAACATACAAGGGAAACCATCTTGGTCTTATTTGACCTGTGGTTTACTGCCTGGGGACGCCGCACATATTCCGGATGATCCCACCTTCCCGTCCGGGATTGAGGGGGAGACTCCAGACTGCGGATCCCCTGGTCTTTGACTGACCTGTGGCTTAAGGCCACAGTCCAGCCCCAGAGGCACATGCCAACAGGTAGGGAAGAGGACAGGCATCCGCCCCCCCCCCCGTCGGCAACATAAACATTTTTTTTAAAAGAACAACTAAAATAATAGCCGTGTTTTGCAAGTTCAACAACATATTTGCTGGTCCGTATTGTTTCTGTGTCTTATTGCAGACCGCTGTGTGCTATAGACTATGGTTGTTTACTGTTAGCAGTCCAGCTCTTTAACTACCCTTAACTGTGTATCTTAATCGGGCTTAACCCAGGACTCGCTGGGGACTACCCTCTGTCGTCATCCGGGCTGCGTGCGCATTCCAGTCTGTGGTGAGCCGAGGGAGCAGGCGTGTCCCGAAGGCGGAGCTAGCAGGAGCTTCTCTTTTTCGCGCCCAATTGACCTCCGCCATTCTGTTTCCGCGCCTCTCCTCCAGATTCTCCCGCGGATCGTCTCCGGCCGCCATTTTGGTGAGTGGTATGTTTTTCTTTACTTTTCTTTTCTTTTTTTCTTTTTGGCTGTTCTAGCATCCTCCGCTGGGGCTTGGCTATCTGGGTCGGGACCCATCGAGAGGGGGCAGAGGGGTCCCATCGGGAGGGGTCGCCCACTGTCAGTCGCTTTTGTGGGTATTACTCAGTGGTATACACTGGCTGGGAGATAACTGTAACCGGGTTAATAACAGGAACTGATGTGTCCAGCATAGCCGGAGAGCCGCTTAAAAAGCCCTCATGCCAGTCTGGGCGATCCTGAGGTAGCTTGTCGCGGACCTTTAGGTGAGTCCACCTTTTCCCATTCCGTCCGCCTGGGAGGGCGCCCCACCTGGGCCTCTACTAGTGGGAGATCATGAGGTATATTCAGCTTATTCAGGAACTCTGCGCCGTCTGCAAGGTGTTTTAGTACGTGGGACCGGCCGTTTTGCACCACGGTCAGGGCAAAGGGAAAGGCCCATCTATACCTTATATTTCTGTCCCTTAGTAGTTTGGTAACTGGCTGGAGGGCCTGGCGCCGTGCCAATGTAATCGGGGAAATGTCTTGAAATATGGCCATTTCTATTCCCTCGAATTTCACCGTTGGGGTGGCTCGTGTAATTTTACTGATTTCTGCCTTTGTGGTGAAATGATGCAGACGCAGAATTATGTCTCTGGGTGGGTTGTTAGGGAGCGGCCGGGCTCGTAATGCACGGTGGCACCGGTCCATGACCAGCTCTGCTTCCGTTTTCCCCGGCATAATGGAGGACATCCAGCGATTCAGCAACACTTCGGGGTCTAGTATCTCCTCCGGTATCCCCCTAACCCTCAGGTTATTGCGCCATGCTGTCTGTCTCTCTTGCCTTCTTTGCCCCCACGAAATAGGTGCGTACATCCACCTTTTGTTTGTTTTTTTTGCGAGTCGCCACCATGTGTGTGGTTGCTGTGATCTTAGCTATAGCCGGTCCCGCAGTGTAGGGATATTTTTGTTGGATTTTGCAGTTGTAATGCTTTATTTATTGCCGACGGGTATCGGAGCACTCAAATCAGGCTGCCATCTCCGTTCCCGCCTCGCATGCGCCTCCGTATTTACCTAATTTTAAGACCTGCTAAGAACAGTGATTGTTATTGTGCCCTGATATGTAAAACCATAGAATTCAAAGAGGGTGTACTTTCTTTTTCACACCACTGTATATGTCAATGGGTTAAGCAGCAACATTGCAGGTGTCTATCAGTAAATGGTTTAAGCAGCAATGCTCTGCAAGTCTCTATTGGTGAATGGGTTAAGCAGCGATGCTCTGCAGTGTCTAGCAGTGAAGCAATGCTCAGCAGGTGCTTAGCCATGAATGGGTTAAACAGCGATGCTCGGCAGGTGCCTAGCAACCAATGGGTTAAGCAGCGATGCTCTGCAGGTCTCTAGCAGTGAATAGGCAAAGCTGCGATGCTCTGCACACATGGAGTAGTACATAAAACTGTCCGGCTCCTTGACTGCTCTGTGGGATTTAAGCGACGCAGAGGAAAAATGCAGCAAATATTTGTACAGAGTAATCTTGCTGCTCGTACATTATCTCAGGGGGAAATTACAAGGCAGCTCCGGGCAGGGTTTATGAATACAATACACGCACATTTTTTATGGCACTTTTCATTTTGCCATGTGCTTGCCTTGCTGCTCCCAAAAGACTGAAAGCCCCATGATGGCCATTACTCATAGGACGTTATGCAGGGCAGCATTGTGTGTTTCAGGAGGGGTCGGGTTATTAGAAAATAATGGAAGGAAACATGCTTGGCTGAAAACTGTATCCATTCCAGAAAGAAATGTGAAATACCTGTAATATGGGAATGAGAGATCCTCCGTTTTGCTTTTTCGGTCACATTTTGGAATTTACCAACCACAACTTCTACAGGGGATCTGCTGTCTAGGGCGAAACATGTGGGGTCCTGCGTATCCAGGCAAAGGTGGGGCAATTCTCAGGCAAAACCACACAAGATGAATCAAGGAAAAAAGTAATATTGCTTTCAGAATTGATTTTCCTCTGATGTACCAGGGGGCTTTATGCCCCAGAATTGCCTAATTTTGGCTGTGATACATACACTCGATCCCCATCAGGGTGTCTACATAAAAGATAAGCAAACATACAGTTGCACACACTGCACCGGACACTGGGGAGCGCAGGTATATATAAAAGAGCAAACACAAGCATACTGTATAGTGCAAATATGTCTGTTCAAGTGGTGTGGTTCTTAGAACAAAGTAGCCCTATGAGATTTCTACTTACAGATTTCTCAGAGGACTTGTGTGTGTAAAGGTATCTTTGTAAGATGTATTATAGACATCCAAATCTTCCCTGGATCAATGGGATGGGACCTTAGCAAGATGAAAGAGAGGCACAAAACATAGTGTAGACTGTTCCAATATTTATGTAAAAATCAATATAAAAATTTGCACTCACATTTGGCAAATATAAACAAGCAGATTGGGATAATATCCCCGCCAAGAAGTGTACACTGGCGACACACTTTATTGAAGTGCGGCCAGTTCCGCAAGCCGGGAGATTTCCCGGCTTGCTAGTGGCATCCCCTCGGCGTGCCGCGCGTCACCGATGCGCGGTCATGCGTCATCGGGTGCCTGCGCCCCCTGCACGCGCGTCCAGGGCTCGCCGAGGGAGCCCTGGTGTCCCGCGATGTGGGGGACGGCGGCAGGGGGTTCCGGGGGATCCGGCGGACCCGGAGAGGAGAGGGGGAAGCCGCGATCAGCGGGCCTCTCCTCCGCTGCTTCGGCGCGCGCCCGGCACCCTCCGGCGCGCGCCAGGTAACTGCTGCGGCCGAGAACGGGCAAATGCTCGAATAAACTCGCCGCAGCAGTATCTGCTCCCGTGGATGAGCTGATGAACTGCGCCGATGGTACCATGGATGCGGACGGATTCCTCTGAGGCTGGGAAACACGCTTTCGATCAGCTGTCAGCCATATAGGCGTCTTCCCACTGCCTGACCTGGGTCCTCAGGTCTCGCGTCTCGTGTTCAGCGTCACCAGAAACGGAAGCAGGAAGGTAGGTGGACTGGAGTCTTCCAGTGGATCCTTCTGCTGCCACTCTATGCGTTTCACCGTAAAGGTTTCATCAGGAGTGGTTGGCAATAAAGTTACAGCATTCAAATACCCTGTCTCAGTATCTTATAGGCTCTCATACTAGCCAATGAGGGGGATTCAATTCCGATAAAGGAAATGTTTATCATCCCTATCTATGAATATATGACAAGTTACACAGAAATTTAAAATATTCAATGCCTCACATGCAGAGAATACCAAACATAGTATATGAAAAATATTTAATAAAACACTAAAATTATAATTGCAGAAAAAAGATAGGTGCAAAACAGCGCTAATGATATATCAAATGAAATAACAAAGTGTAAGGCAGCCAAGTAAATGACTGGTGGTACAACCAGTCAGAGTGACAGAACGAAAAAAAGGGGATGACCGGCGCCAAAAAGGTTAAATACCAAACCAATACAGGTGTGACAGTCCAAATGCAGTCCTTGAGATGATGAAATATGATGATTCTCACCTCAGCAGGATATATGTGGAAAAAGAGAAAAGAAAAACAGATAATGGTGCAGTAAAACAACACTGGGGGGGTGGACAAGGACTAACAATTTGAGACATACAAGACATACAAACGTTAAACACTAGCACGGCCTTTATATTAATAAAAGCAAATTTATTGTGGTGTGGAAAGTGCATAAACCGCATCCGGAGGGGTAAAATTACAACCCTACTCACAAGATGCTGGAAAGGTTAAGGCAACGAACTGGATGCATGCAGCTTGGCTCTCAAGATGGCGACCGGAGCACTTTGCCTGGCGTCCACACGTGACCGGGATGGAAGACAGGTGACTCAGATGACGGGGGCCTCTGGGCGGACGTGACGTCTCCTCCGCTGTAGTCCCACCACAGGCTCACTTTCTCCAGTCCTCCAGTCCTCCTCAGCAACCGCGATAACGCCGCAAATCGGTTGTAGCACTTTGAAGACTGCAGATTTCTCCTTTTGGGACTGCAGACTTCACCACGACCTGGAGACACTCTAAAAACTCGAAACTTCCCGACGCGTTTCGTACGCATGCGCGTACTTCTTCAAGGGATGTGCTTGCCTTTTAGTCTCTATGGTATATATACCATCAGTCCAAAGTTCTTATTGGTTAATTGGATAGTTAATATTAACCCCATGTAAGGCTGATGAACGGCAGCACATAAAGAACGGCCTATGCTAATCAACATACAGAACAAACATAAAACATTAAATAGGATAAAAGAAAAAACATTAAGAAAAAACATTAAAAACATTTAAAAGAACATAGAAAATGCATTAAAAATGAATACAAATGTACAGAGGCAGAACAATGAATTAATGACTTAAAAATGATTATAAAAAGGCTTTGAGTTCAAAGTCGATATTCATTCCTTTCGGGGAGAGAGTTTTTAGTTCATATATCCAGTAAGCTTCACGCATACTGGCCTGCTGGAGTCTACTCCCCCCTCTGGAATTAACATCAACCTGCTCAATTGCCTGACAGATAAGACCCTTGGGATTTTTATCATGGTACAGAGAAAAGTGATGCGAGACACTATGTGTCACTAAGCCCCTCTTAATGTTGTAGATATGCTCATAGACACGTCTCTGGAACGTTCTCCCTGTTCTGCCCACATATTGTAAGCCACAAGGGCATTGCAATAAATATATAACATACATGGAGTGGCAGTTAATGAAATTATATATAGGGTAACTCCTATTGGTGACGTTAGATGTAAATTGTTTAGAATTTTTACTAAAAGAGCATGCTACGCACTTTGCACAGGTGAAGAAACCTTTTAGACTCCCTCCTAGTTTCTGTTTTTTTTGCTTCACCGGACAACTGGGAGCTAGTTTGGATTTCAGGTTATTAGCCTTTGAAAATATAATATTAGCTTTTTTTGGAAGGATATCTGCCAATACTTCATCTTGTAATAAAATAGGCCAATATTTATTTATAATTTGTTTAATTTTTGGCGCCATCTCATTGTATTGAGTGATGAACGCTACCTGATTGTGACATCTATTTAATGTTTCCTTCTTTTTAACATCGTACTGAAGTAAAGTGTCCCTATTGATCTCATTAACCTGATTAAAAGCCTCATTTAATTCAAACTCTTGATATTTTCTATTAATGAATTTTTGTTTTAAATCTTCTGCTTGTTTCTTAAAAATCTCATCTTCGGAACAGTTACGTTTAAGACGCACCAGTTGTCCCTTTGGGATATTTCGCAGCCACTGCGGATTATGGTGACTATCCGCGCGCACATAGTTATTTGCCTGCACAGGCTTAAAGAAGGTCTTAGTGTGCAATATATCATCTTTGACATATATGTGAAGGTCCAAAAAATCAATGTGTTCAGTACTAAAACTACAAGTGAACTTAAGATTAAGGTGATTCTGATTTAAATATGTGCAAAAATCATTTAAGGAATCCTGAGTGCCTGACCAAATAAAGATCACATCATCAATGTAGCGCCGCCAGAGCACCAGGCTTGCTCCTAGAGGACAGTTGTTCCAGATGAACTCCTCCTCCCAACTGTCCATAAACAAGTTGGCATAACTAGGAGCAAACCTCGTGCCCATAGCGGTACCACATTTCTGAATGTAATAGTGGGAATTGAAAGTGAAATAATTATGTGTCAAAATAAACCAAATACTCTCCATCAAGAAATCCCTCTTAGTGCGTGAATAGCCACTGGAGTGTTCCAGTTTGCGAGACACGGCCTGGCATCCTTGATGATGGTCGATAACTGTGTATAAGGATGTTACATCAGCTGTGGCAAGAATGTAACCGTGCTGCCATTTTAGATCTTTTAAAATTTGTAGCGTATGTGTCGTGTCTCGCAAATAGGATCTACCACCAGTGACTAAAGGTTGAAGATGGTGATCTATAAATTGTGAAAGATTTGAAGTGAGGGAAGAGATACCAGAAATAATAGGTCTCCCCGGAGGTGCAGTTAAATTTTTGTGAATCTTAGGTATAAAGTAAAATAACGGTGTACGTGGAAACTGAACAGACAAAAACTTGAACTCATCCTCACATATTGCCCCACTATCTACACCAGAAGTCAACAATTCTCCCAGTTCGGCTTTGAAATACACCAAAGGGTCACTGTTAAGGGGGAGGTATGTGGTCTCATCTCCCAGTAATCTCATGGACTCTTTTAAATAATATTCTTTGTCCATGACCACAATACCCCCACCCTTATCAGCCGATTTTATGACAATCGAGTCATTATTCTCTAGATTTTGGACTGCCTCTTTTTCTTTAATATTAAAATTATCTTTTTTAATTTTGTATGTTCTACATGAGTTCTCTAAATCTATGCTGACCATCTCTACAAAGGAGCTCACTAGATGTCCTTGCGCGAACTTTGGATAGAACGTGGATGCTTTTTTAAAAATCTTTTCTTGAGGGTCAGTAGTGCTGCGTACCTCTTGAATGGGATTAATTTGATTAGTAATTTTATCCCTAGCAAAATATTTTTTCAGGGCGAGTTTGCGGGCAAATTTGTGAACATCTATAAAGAGATTAAAACTATTCGGTCCACAGACTGGAGCAAACTTAAGCCCTTTGTTAAGTACTTTTTTCTCAATATCAGTGAGCTGATACTGACTGATATTGAAGATATTCGGATGCTCTTTTTTAGTTTTTACCCGATTTCTACTAGTACCTCCTCTTCTCCCTCTGGTCCTGTCTTTCTTTTTTTGTGGTTTAATGGAGGTTGGATTTCTGATATATGTTTGATTATTTCCACCTCTGGGAAGATGTGATCTCTTTCCTTCCTCCATTCTAAAAAAGAAAAGTTTGATTTAATGGCTGTTGTGGGGAGTGGTGTATACGAGATGCTCTCCACATCACTCTCTGATCCTATGTCGGACAGCAATGTGTACTGTATCTATTGCTGACCGGAATGGGCATCGATTGAGGTAATGTAAGTGCATCATAACGTTCCTTAGCTCTTTTTTGTTGCAGATATAGATTTTTATCATGCAGAGGTTGCTTAACCGGAACGAACGGTGTAGGGACTAGTACATTGGTAGAGGGTTTTTTTGGGCCATTATTGGCTCCCTTGTGTGTAAATTTGCTCCTATTGACATTGGATTCTTTGGATCCTATCGCTGAATTAGGTTTCTTATTGTCTGCCTTCGTGACATTAATCTCTTTGGATTTCTTTGCCCAATCTCTCTGACAACCAGTGTCATAGTCTTGTTTGTCCCTGAAAATTTTTTGTTGTTTGATTTGAACTATCTCTAATTCGTCTAGGGTTTTTCTCCGCTGATGCACCAAAAGCTTCATGAGAGAGAACGAACACTGGTCTAGTATTTCATTCCATTCCCTCATGAAGCCCTCATTGTGTGCATCACCGGTAGGTTTTTTGCGATGATATATTGCACACTAAGACCTTCTTTAAGCCTGTGCAGGCAAATAACTATGTGCGCGCGGATAGTCACCATAATCCGCAGTGGCTGCGAAATATCCCAAAGGGACAACTGGTGCGTCTTAAACGTAACTGTTCCGAAGATGAGATTTTTAAGAAACAAGCAGAAGATTTAAAACAAAAATTCATTAATAGAAAATATCAAGAGTTTGAATTAAATGAGGCTTTTAATCAGGTTAATGAGATCAATAGGGACACTTTACTTCAGTACGATGTTAAAAAGAAGGAAACATTAAATAGATGTCACAATCAGGTAGCGTTCATCACTCAATACAATGAGATGGCGCCAAAAATTAAACAAATTATAAATAAATATTGGCCTATTTTATTACAAGATGAAGTATTGGCAGATATCCTTCCAAAAAAAGCTAATATTATATTTTCAAAGGCTAATAACCTGAAATCCAAACTAGCTCCCAGTTGTCCGGTGAAGCAAAAAAAACAGAAACTAGGAGGGAGTCTAAAAGGTTTCTTCACCTGTGCAAAGTGCGTAGCATGCTCTTTTAGTAAAAATTCTAAACAATTTACATCTAACGTCACCAATAGGAGTTACCCTGTATATAATTTCATTAACTGCCACTCCATGTATGTTATATATTTATTGCAATGCCCTTGTGGCTTACAATATGTGGGCAGAACAGGGAGAACGTTCCAGAGACGTGTCTATGAGCATATCTACAACATTAAGAGGGGCTTAGTGACACATAGTGTCTCGCATCACTTTTCTCTGTACCATGATAAAAATCCCAAGGGTCTTATCTGTCAGGCAATTGAGCAGGTTGATGTTAATTCCAGAGGGGGGAGTAGACTCCAGCAGGCCAGTATGCGTGAAGCTTACTGGATATATGAACTAAAAACTCTCTCCCCGAAAGGAATGAATATCGACTTTGAACTCAAAGCCTTTTTATAATCATTTTTAAGTCATTAATTCATTGTTCTGCCTCTGTACATTTGTATTCATTTTTAATGCATTTTCTATGTTCTTTTAAATGTTTTTAATGTTTTTTCTTAATGTTTTTTCTTTTATCCTATTTAATGTTTTATGTTTGTTCTGTATGTTGATTAGCATAGGCCGTTCTTTATGTGCTGCCGTTCATCAGCCTTACATGGGGTTAATATTAACTATCCAATTAACCAATAAGAACTTTGGACTGATGGTATATATACCATAGAGACTAAAAGGCAAGCACATCCCATGAAGAAGTACGCGCATGCGTACGAAACGCGTCGGGAAGTTTCGAGTTTTTAGAGTGTCTCCAGGTCGTGGTGAAGTCTGCAGTCCCAAAAGGAGAAATCTGCAGTCTTCAAAGTGCTACAACCGATTTGCGGCGTTATCGCGGTTGCTGAGGAGGACTGGAGGACTGGAGAAAGTGAGCCTGTGGTGGGACTACAGCGGAGGAGACGTCACGTCCGCCCAGAGGCCCCCGTCATCTGAGTCACCTGTCTTCCATCCCGGTCACGTGTGGACGCCAGGCAAAGTGCTCCGGTCGCCATCTTGAGAGCCAAGCTGCATGCATCCAGTTCGTTGCCTTAACCTTTCCAGCATCTTGTGAGTAGGGTTGTAATTTTACCCCTCCGGATGCGGTTTATGCACTTTCCACACCACAATAAATTTGCTTTTATTAATATAAAGGCCGTGCTAGTGTTTAACGTTTGTATGTCTTGTATGTCTCAAATTGTTAGTCCTTGTCCACCCCCCCAGTGTTGTTTTACTGCACCATTATCTGTTTTTCTTTTCTCTTTTTCCACATATATCCTGCTGAGGTGAGAATCATCATATTTCATCATCTCAAGGACTGCATTTGGACTGTCACACCTGTATTGGTTTGGTATTTAACCTTTTTGGCGCCGGTCATCCCCTTTTTTTCGTAAAATTATAATTAAAACAATAAGGAGTAATCCAGACCAAAATCTGTAAGTGAAGGTCGGGGAGAAAGAGATGTATGTTAATTATCAGATCAAATAAAGGCACTCAGATCAAAATCTAAATTTAAACCCGCAGGATGTATAGTATTTAATAAATTAATCCATAATGATTCTCTCCTTATCAAATCTGCGTCTCGATCCCCGCCTCTCCAATGGGGTAGGACTTGTTCCAAACCCATGAATCTCAATCCAGAAGGGTCAGAATTGTGGAACATGAGGTTAATGTTTGGACACACTGTGGGTCAACAGACCTTTCCTTATATTTCCAACATGTTCTAAAATTCTGACTCATACGGGTCTTATAGTCTTCCCAATATACTGAAATCCACAGGGGCAAATAATAAGGTAAACTACAAATTTCGATCGACAATTGATATGTCTGTTTACCCTTTCTCGGATTGAAGAAAAACAATCTTCACGAAGGGTTGAAGCTGCATTTATTATTATTTTCACTGTATCACATTCACTGATGTTTTCACTTTGTGTCAGGTGGTGCTCACCACAAACGAGGCGGGACCACGGTGCTGAGGTGGGAAAGGATATAACGCCACCCACAGCCACGAGGGCACATCTTGAGTGTAGAATGGTCTGGGTGGCCGGGCCGGGGCAGGAGAGGTACGGATAGTAGTGGGTACTGTTTAGCCAAGTGCGGGGTTAGAGCGAGAGACGTAGTCGGATTACCGTAAGCCAAGATCGAGAGCGGAGTAGTCGTATTGCCGTATGCCAAGGTCGGGATGCCAGAGGTGCGGAGAAGTCGATTGCCGTATGCCAAGGTCGGGATGCCAGAGGTGCAGAGAAGTCGAAGAGGAAGCCGGTTCGGTACACAAGGATGAGACTGCAAGACAAGACAGGACAGGACTAGGGAGGCAGGGAGTAATGAGAACAACTGGTTCTATGCTCAGCCGACGAGCCAGTGAAACCGTGGAGCATATGTAGCCATATTTAAAAATGGTATACAGTTCTCTCTCATGCTGGCAGTAAACCTGGTAAGTATACAGGATTGCTAGCATCAATCATGGAGGTTTGCCCTCACACCCTGGTGAGGTGTCATATGTACACCAGGGGAGTGGTAACATACTCTGTGTCCACTGATAGTGACACAAGAGGTGTGGCTATTCCCTAAGTTATATAAGACACAGCACTGCCCAAAGTTAGTGGTTCCATGTGTGTGTCAACTAGGAGTTCAAGGTTAATCAGAGCATGTTTGAGTTGTGGAGGTCTGCAGCAGTCAAGGCTGTCAGATATATATAGAGTATCTACACTGTTCAGGGACCTGACACAGGTGGGGATCTCCCTGAGGGGAGAGGGGACCCAACACCATTAGGAGAGAAGACATTCTAAAGGGATGAGCGGCTAAGCTGACCACTGCGAGGGGCAGTCTGCCGGAACAATGCAAATAAAGATGCCCTTATTCATCAAAACCCTCATGTGTGAGTGTGTAGTTACTCAGCAGAGGAAGGCACCAAGAAGGAGTTCCTCATCAGATCCATCTCCCTGCGAACGTAGAGATCCTGATGAGGTGGAGGCGCTGCACTGGATATAGGTAGGACTCCAAGCACACTACCTCAGCTACCTGTCTTGCTGATATCCCCACCAACATCATGCGGGAGACTCAGGAGTCCTGTAGCCAACAGGTGCACCACCAGACACATCCATGTAATGGGGACCGGTTAGACCCAAGGATGTTCTCTACGAGTCGGACCGCCAAAGCTAGGGTTTCAGCAGCGTGGCGTTTTACCCACGAGCGTGCGGAAGGGGGTATTATTTGTAGAAATTGTTCCAAAACCACCTGCTCAAGAATTGCCTCCTTAGTGCACTCCTCGGGTTGTATCCAGCGCGTACATAAGTCCAATAATCGCTGAGCGAGGACCCGGGGTCTCATCTTAGCGGTGTACTTCATGTTCCAGGAACTGCTGCCGGTAGGTCTCTGGGGTCAGACCTAAGCGATCCAGTATGGCGGCTTTTACTTGGCGGTAGTCCATTGCCTGATCTGCTGGGAGACCCTGATATGAGGCTTGGGCTTCTCCTATGAGGAGCGGGGCCAAAGCAGTTGCCCAGCGATCTGTAGCCCAGCCCTGAGCTTCGGCAACTCTTTCAAAAGTCAGTAAAAAAGCCTCTGGATCCTCGTTTGGAGCCATTTTCCTCAGGAGTATTGGGGGTCTGCTTGCAAGTTCTGGACTGGCAGACCTCTGGAATTGGGTCAGCAGCTTGGCCATTCGCTCCTCCTGTGCTGCCTGCTGCTGGTTTAGGAGCTGGGTTTGCTGCTGCAAAAGTCTTTCATCTCTCTCTGCTTGCAGCCGGGCCTGCTCCTGCATTAACTGTCCCTGCTGTTTGGTCTGCTCGCACAAAAACTCTAAAAAATTCTTCCATTTTTTTCATTCATGTGTATGTATGGCCCTTTAACTGCCGGGGCTTTTCAAAATCCTTCCCAATTCTTGACACCATATGTTGCAGGGTACATGCAACTACACACGTGGGTTTCTTGACAAGGCTGTTTTATTTTGCCTTGAAAAATATACAGCACACAAAACAAAAATAGCTCTTTTTCAGCAACAAACGAAAATGGCTTTTCCTTCAGAAAATCGAACAAAACAGTTTCTCTTTAGCAGACAGTTTATATATATATATATGCAGATACCCTTTTTCTATGCAGGGGACAGACAGTTCACAGTTTCACTACTTTGCTAATCAGACCTTGTTTTCAGGATTCACTTTAGCAGCTTACTCCTCTCTCATCAACAGCCTCCATCTGTCTACAGCCTGGGTTTTAACACACCTTGATTAGGCAGCTGGGATCCAACTAATTATCCTGAGGTTCCCAGCTGAAGTTAACCTAGTCAGTGCTGCACTGCAGACTAGACATAGGTTTTCCAGGCATATAACTGGTGGCTTTTGTTTACCCTGTCACAATCAACAATAAATTAATTAAACCATTAACCAATGAAACCAATTAATTCCTAAACCAACAGCATCCTGTTACCCCGGGAGTCGGAGGACCACCGCTTCTAATGGTAAGTAATATATTCAATGTGTCACGCTGTGCTCACCACGGACAAGGAGGGACCCCGAAACTGAGGTGAGATGGGTAACAACTGCACCCACAGCTACGGGGACACGCCTGGAAAGTGGAAAATAGGCGTCTGGAACCGTCTGGGAGTAAGATACTCGCCAGACGAGAAGGGAGGTTCCAGAAGATAGTTGGTTCCGAGAGGCTGGGGGCCAGAGCCGGGAGGTAGGTCAGAATCTGCGAGCCGAGGTAAAGGGGTTCGGGGAGTCCAGGAAGTCAGGGTAGGCCAAGGGTCGAAGTCCAGAGTGGGTCCACAGCCAAGCTGGTTCGGTACACAAGGGAGCACTAGAAAAGACAAAGAGACAAGGAACTGAGGCAGGCACGACCGTGAGTAACACAAGTCACACAGAGCTATGCTCAGCCAAAGAAGGAATGGCTGAGCATGGTATAAATAGGAGGAAGAACCAATAGGGAGAGGCGGAGTGACGAGGGAGCGGCCCCAGGAAAGATAGGGATTGGTGGGGACAAGATTGCCACAGCTGTGCTGGATGCGAGGCTTGTGGGCGGTGCACGCGCATCAGGCGTGTGCGCCGCACGGGAGAGGAACGCGCGGTCTCAGCTGGGGGCATGAACTACTCCTGTGAGAGGACGTCACAGTCCTGATTCGTGCGCGCGCATGCGCGCTTTCATCCACCACCGCGGGGAGTGAGGTGGAAGGAGGTGCGCGCGGCCTGAGCAGGGGACGGGAGTTCATCCCGTGAGAGGGCAGAGGAGTCCCAGTGTGTGCGCGCATGCGCGCGTCCTGAGGCAACCGCGGGAACCAGAGAGACAAGAGAAGGGTCCTGCTCGCGGCGGTGAATCTGTGGGGCCGGGGAGCGCTGGGTGTGTTGCGGCAGGGGAGGAACCCTCTTTAGAAGAGGTGTTCCCCGAAGTTTTACAGTACCCCCCCTTTGAGGTGCGGCCTCAGGACGACTCCAATATGGCTTTTGGGGGAATTTAGAGTGAAAGAGTCTCAGCAGTCTGGGAGCATGAATTTGATGGTAGGGTACCCAAGATCTTTCCTCTGGGCCAAAGCCCTTCCAGTGAACCAGATACTGCACTGAACCCCTCGTCCTCCTGGAATCCAGAACAGACTGAATCTCAAACTCCTCCTGCCCCTGAACTATGACTGGTTTAGGATCAATCGGTGTCTTGTGGAACCGCGGACTCTGGAACACAGGTTTTAGCAGTGATACGTGGAAGACGGAGGGTATCCTCATGGATGGAGGAAGTTCCAAACGGTATGCCACAGGATTGATCCGTTCCACTACAGAGAATGGGCCCAAATACCTGGGAGCCAGCAGGTGGCTTGGAGTCTTCAGTCTAATGTTCTTAGAGGAAAGCCAGACTTTATCCCCTGACTTGAAGACTGGTGCCTGACGGCGGTGAAGATCTGCCTGTGCCTTTTGTCTGTGGGTTGCCTTTCTCAAAGCCTCTTGAATCTTTTTCCAGGATTCCTGAAGATCCTTGATTCGGTCATCAGCCGCTGGAACCCCGGAAGGAACTGAGGTGATGGGCAGCTGACCTGGGTGAAAAGCATAATTAATAAAAAAAAGGGGATTTCAGCGTGGCGCTGTTCTTTAGAGAATTATGGGAGAACTCTGCCCATGGAAGTAAATCTACCCAATTATCCTGGCTGTCTGCGATGAAGCATCGAAGATATTGCTCCAGATATTGCTCGATATTGTTCGTTCTCTCGGTTTGCCCATTAGTTTGGGGATGATACCCGGAAGAAAAGTGGAGGGTGATATCCATTCTGCGAGCGAAGGCCCACCAAAATTTTGAGACAAATTGTGTACCTCGATCGGATACAATGGAGAGAGGAACTCCGTGAATGCGGAATATCTCGCTAACAAAAATGTCTGCCAAAGTGGCGGAATTGGGTAGGCCTTTGAGAGGAACAAAATGAGCCTGTTAGGAAAAACGATCCACGACAACCAAAATGGTGTTCATCCCTTTAGAGGTTGGAAGTTCCACCACAAAGTCTATGGACAGATGACTCCATGGGAATTCTGGTATAGGGAGGGGTTGTAGAAGGCCGTACGGCTTTTTACGAGCGGTCTTAACCTGGACGCAAATTGGACAGGTTTTTACGTACTCCGAAATGTCCTGCAACATGGTTGGCCACCAAAAGGTACGACCAATGAGATCTGACATCCTATCAATGCCTGGATGACCGGCTGACCTAGAAGAATGACCCCACTCAAGAATCGTCTTAAGGAAGCGTGGAGCTGCATACAGACGGCAGACCGGCACCTTAAGGCCCCTTGGGAGGTTAGGTTGTGCTGCCATGACCTGATCCAGGATATCGAAAGAGTTGGCCGAAATTATATATTCAGAGGGTAAGATTGTTTCGGAGATAACTTCGGAATTGTCCTCAGACAGGAATTGACGTGAAAGTGCATCTGCCTTTTGATTCTTTGAGCCAGGAATGTAAGATATGAGATAATTAAATCTCGAAAAGAAAAGAGACCATCGAGCCTGAAGTGCCCCAAGGTGACGTGCACTCTCAATGTAAAGCAAATTTTTATGATCAGTAAAAATTGAAATGGGGGTCTCTGTTCCCTCTAGAAGATGTCTCCATTCCTGAAGGGCGAGTTTAATCGCCAGGAGCTCTCTGTTTCCGACGTCATAGTTCCGTTCTCGCCAGACGAGAAGGGAGGTTCCAGAAGATAGTTGGTACAGAGAGCCTGGGGGCCAGAGCCAGGAGGTAGGTCAGAATCTGCAAGCCGAGGTAAAGGGTTTCGGGGAGTCCAGGAAGTCAGGGTAGGCCAAGGGTCGAAGTCCAGAGCGGGTCCACAGCCAAGCTGGTTCGGTACACAAGGGAGCACTAGAAAAGACAAAGAGACAAGGAACTGAGGCAGGCACGACCGTGGGTAACACAAGTCACACAAAGCTATGCTCGGCCAAAGAAGGAATGGCTGAGCATGGTATAAATAGGAGGAAGAACCAATAGGGAGAGGGGGAGTGACGAGGGAGCGGCCCCAGGAAAGATAGGGATTGGTGGGGACAAGATTGCCACAGCTGTGCTGGGTGCGAGGCTTGTGGGCGGTGCACTCACATCAGGCGTGTGCGCCTCACGGGAGAGGAACGCGCGGCCTCAGCTGGGGGCGTGAACTACTCCTGTGAGAGGACGTCACAGTCCTGGTTCATGCACGCGCATGCGTGCTTTCATCCACCACCGCGGGGAGTGAGGTGGAAGGAGGTGCGCGCGGCTTGAGCATGGGACGGGAGTTTATCCTGCGAGAGGGCAGAGGAGTCCCTGTGTGTGCGCGCGGCCTGAGCAGGGGATGGGAGTTCATCCCGCGAGAGGGCAGAGGAGTCCCCGTGTGTGCGCGCGGCCTGAGCAAGGGATGGGAGTTTATCCCGCGAGAGGGCAGAGGAGTCCCTGTGTGTGCGCGCATGCGCGCGTCCTGAGGCAACCGCTGGAACCAGAGAGACAGGAGAAGGGTCCTGCTCGCGGCGGTGAGTCTGTGGGGCCGGGGAGCGCTGGGTGTGTTGCGGCAGGGGAGGAACCCTCTTTAGGAGAGGTGTTCCCCGAAGTCTTACACAATGTTTGTAAATGTCTCTTTTTCAAGTTTCTTCATTGAATGTGTTTTTTGATTTTTTGGGGGAGGCACATTGACTTATAATATATTAATCTGTACCACTTTAGGGTACAGATTAATACATTATTATGACAATATTTGGGGGGCATTTGTGGCTTGGTATTGCTGTTGGTTTTTTTAATTTCAATTTCTTATGTGGATGTGATTGTTTGTTTTTTTCCTGCTTAATTGTAATAAAATGTTTGCGATTGGTGTTCGTTTGTAGTTAATGTTGTATTATGTTAGCTAATGCGTTTTATGGTTATTTCAGATATTGTTTGAATGTATTTCTTTGTCTTTTAATGTTTACATTCGTTAATGTTGTAGTAATTCATTGTTTGATTGGTTAGTGTTACTATTCATTTTGAGTTGGTTTAGGAATTAATTGGTTTAATTGGTTTAATTGGTTAATGGTTTAATTAATTCAATGTTGATGTTGTTACTGCTTGTATTTGTATTCATTGCATTAGCTGGCTACTGTTTTTATTTACTTTATCTAGGTATGCTAATGCAGTGTTTAATAATGGGCAAATAATCTATTATCCATATCTGGATAATAGTAATTTTGCACATTATTGTACTGTATGTGTTAGGGCGGAGGGGGGGGGGTCGTGTATTGATGTTTGTTAAATCTTTTTTTAATATACATGTGTTTCATAGTGTAGATGTGCAGAATTTCAATGTCCCGGTCACGTGACGCGGACGCTTGAAAGTGCAGGGGATACCGGCACCCCATAACGGCGCCTGTATCTCCTGAAGTAGGGAGTCCTCGGACCTGAAACCAATGCGGTTCAACTCCGGAGACCCCCTGCTCATGTATACTATTATTAAAATGTATTTATTTAGTGTACGATCGCCTGTAACAGCCTTGCATGGAGATGCAGAATCTCCATGCAAATGTCACAGGCGGCTTATTTTTTCTATCAGCTAGCGTACGCGAAGTTTCAGTGCGCTAGCAGAGGGAAAAAACATTGCACGCACGATAAGCCAGTTTGGGCACGTCCGATAGAAAGTGGGCTGAGGGCCTTAGTGAATCGCGCCGCCAGCTTCATTTTTTATCGGACATGATAATTTTTTTCAGGCTTGCACGAAAGCACAGAGCTTAGTGCATAGCCCCCAAAGTGTGATACCTTTCCTAAAACAAATGCATGTTCCCTAACTACTGAAAACTCCCCAAATCCCAATCTGGTTCTGTACCTAAAGCACTGTCGCACAGGATCAACACAAAGAAGTGTCTTCATATAGGATTGTGAGCATATTCTGTAAATAAGCATCTACTGTATGAGAAAAAAGATTTAACAATCACAGAGGGAGAGAGGGGCTATTTCCAGCAGCAAAGGAGTTAAACCAGGAATAAGCCACTGATCTAAAATGACAAGATTTGTTAGGTTGGGGATTTTTCAGAATGATTGGAGACATTTTTGATCACACATTGAACTTGAAAAATACGTTTTTTTTTAATGGTTATTAAATATATTCTAGCAACATAATAACAATGACGCTTTTCTTTTCTTCTTTAAATACCACTTGCGTTGATCAATGTCTCAGCTCCCTCGCAAATGATTTCGAATGACAGGTCTGTGAGCAGAGGGAGCGTTCAGGGCATAGTAATGTGAGGAGAGAGGAGTTAAACAGAACCTGCTCAGCCAGTCTGTGGGGAGGATGAAACCAGCTGTGCAGGTGAGTGTGCGGAGAGCGATGGTGTGCGGAGGGCGGAGTGTGCGGAGGGCGATGGTGTGCGGGGGGCGTGAGTGTGCAGAGGGCGGTGGTGTGTGGAGAGCGATGGTGTGCGGAGGGCGTGAGTGTGCAGAGGGCGTGAGTGTGCGGAGGGCGTGAGTGTGCTGAGAGCGATGGTGTGCTGAGGGCGTGTGTGTGCGGAGTGCGTGAGTGTGCAGAGGGCGTGAGTGTGCAGAGGGCGTAAGTGTGCAGAGGGCTTGAGTGTGCTGGTGTGCAGAGAGCACGAGTGTGCAGAGAGCAATGAAAGATAACTGAGTGATCAAGTGAGAGAGTGCAAAGAAAGTGAGCAGGATAAGCGAGGCAAGGTTTCAAAGCGTTGTGCTACAGTTTTAGTGGATTAGGGTCAATCTTTACTTTTTACATTGGAATGGCTGAGTTCTTAAGGCAGGAGTGGCCAACTCCAGTCCTCAAGGACCACCAACAGGTCAGGTTTTCAGGATATCCCTGCTTCAGCACAGATGGTTCAATCAGCGGCTCAGTTGGAATGACTGCACCACCTGTGCTGAAGCAGGGATATTCTGAAAATCTGGCCTTTTGCTGGCCCTCTAGGACTGGAGTTGGCCACTCATGGCTTACGGTAGGGGTGCGCAAACTTTCTGTGCTGCGCCCCCCTGCCTGTTCTCGTCCTCAGTCACACCCCCCTTTACCTGCAATGAAGCGTCAAATGACGCTGCTGGGTCATTTGACCCGCAGTGTCATTTGATGTCACGTCTCCATGGTAATGGGTGTCATCTGAAGCTGTGTTGCCATGGAGACGCGTGGATTGAAGCCGGTAAGTAAATTTACAGAGGCCACACGCTCTCAGCGCGGGGCCTCTGTAACCGCCGCCCAGTTTGCGCACTGCTGTCTTAAGGGTTTGTGCCAAGTGAGGGGAAGAAAGGGAGAGAGAGACTGGCAGTGTAAAGATAAATACCAGTGTAGTAAGGCTGCAGTCCCAGTGCGTTCTAAGCGTGCGCTGTGCGCAAAAGCACAGCTCCCCAATCAGACCGTGCCCAGTACCTACCTTGGCGCGCATTTGGCAGCCGCGTTCCACGACAAGTTTTCTCAAATACAAAAAAATTGATTTTGGAACTCGCGACGGAGGCGTGGCCACACCCCGTCGGCAGTTCAGCCAATGTGGACGAACCAGCTGCGTGAGGTCATGGCCACGCCTCTGCAAACACCCCACCACGCCCCCTCCCTTCGCAATCTCTCCCAGGACCGCAGATCGCGGTGAAGCGCTGTGCACGCGCGCCCCCCTCCCCCCCCCCCCCCCGCCGGGCGCGCGTGCTACAATGCTGACTGGAACCGCAGCCTTACAGCTCAGGAACTTTAGACTGAGATTATAGTAGGCGCACGAGGAGCACATGGCGTCGTGCACGCCTGTCGCCCGAGCGATGTGTGCTCTTAAGATTGAGATGATGGGGAGGTGTGGCGGAGGCTTCACCAGGATGGTTCGCCCTCATTGGCTGAACCGCTCACGTGACGTAACCGTCGCGCGAAAAAAACAAAATAATTTGTCATTTGTATAATATTGTAATCTGCCGCGTGGTCGCTCTTCATTGCTTGCGCACACTATGGCCGGCCCGATAGAGCTGCTGCAGATTGTTCGTGCATGCAACGCCATCGTGCTTACTATAATCGTCGCCTTATGCTGAGTCCATGGTGACTCCAGCCGTGCGGAGGCGCGATGAGGCTGAGGGAAAGCAGGTGCCGTCCGGGGGCGTGTGGGGGGGCGGGCCAGTGACGTCACTGAGCTGGTTTGCCCTCATTGGGCGAACAGCTCACGTGACCGGCCCTGCGCTCCCGTGAGCACCAAAACAATTTTTTTTTTAAGTGGTACGCGTCCGCACGCCTGCGGAAGCGTGTGCGAGCCCTTGCTAAAGCCGTTATCATTGCGGCTGCATGGGTCAGCGCTGACCATGGACTCAGCCCTAGAGTAAAGAGACAGACGTGTCATTTTCAGAACCGCTGAGTGTTTGCGAATATATAGGAACCAAGGACCAAAAACAGAGAACAACAGAGGTGAGGTCGGAGATATGTGGAACGCCGATAGGAGGAGGCAGGGTGCTGGAGAGGTGTGTAATTATCCTGCTGATTACCTCGGTCAGGTGCAGGACTCTGTGCGCGTGCTTGTGATGCGCGGCCCACGTGGAGGTGCTTGATGTCGGGCGCTCTCCTTGTGGGATTGGTGGATACCAAGAACGGCCTGCGTGGCCACGCGTGTGCATGGTGGGAGTTGCGCGCGCATTAGGAGGTCCGGCGGCAGCAGAGGACCGGGGGCGAAGCTTCCATGTGCGCCTCACTTCTGGCGCGGGCGTGTGCGTGCTTCTGAGTGTAGTGGCCAGTAAGCACGGGGTTCGTGAGTCCCTTACACTGAGCCCTTTAAGATTGGTTTTGACTCTGTGGAACGCATTAAAAATGTATTGCGACTAGGATATCCCATGTGCTGCTGGAGGGATATCTTAGCTCCTGCTGACCTTGTGCAAGTCACTTTACCTTCCTGTGCCTCAGGTGCCAAAAATGTGTGTTTGAGGTTTTTAGGGCAGAGACTTATTAATCCTGCAAAATTCTGTTAACAGTACTGTGCACACTATCAGTGCTTTAAATATATATATATATATATATGTCTGTGTGTGTGTGTTTTAGACCAGGGCCATGGTCCAAAAGACAGCGCTGACCCGCGCTGAGCCGTGCCACTTACCCCCATCATCCCTACTGAGTGCGCCTTTAGATGGCGCTTCTGCAGGCATGCGGAGGTGTGTGGAATTGCAGCCGACAGTACAATTTAATTTTTCCCGCTGAGGGAAGCGAATAGCCGGTCACGTGACCGGCAAAAGCCAATGGCAGTCCGTGACGTTGGCGCCGTGACGTGTAAGGACACAAAAAGGAGAGCATGAGCGTCAGCGCTGCTCAGCGCTGTTATGTTACCATGCTCGAGGCCTTATGGTGGGTGAAAAACTCGACAAGAAACTTCCACCGTATAGCATATAGCAAATAAAAAGATCACTTGTGAGCACCTTCACATGTCTTAGACCCTGCCTTTCAACATTATCACCTAGCATACAGTGTTTCCACTGCAGCAAGGGATTCTGGGAAATGACATGCAAATGAGCACACCATGTCACCTTTTGCCTGAAATCCATTTTTACATAGAACCCTTATAAGCTAATGCTCGCTGTTTAGAAGCACAGCATGGATTTCGATGCAAAGCCAGTGAAAACCACGCAAAGACAGCCGTTTCGACCTTTTGGGTCACATCAGTGTGTGTGTGTGTGTATATGTATGTTGTGTGTATTGTGACAAACAGCTTACTCCGGGGCTCCGCCGTTTGTCCGGGACTGTTAGAACACGGTCTTTTAGGGTAGGTTAAATGATGAGGCGTCATGTACTGTTCCTTTAAACAGGCTATGCCTGGTTTATTCAGTCCCAGGCACTGAGACTGCCACAGTGCATACAACAGAAACACATCAAAACAAAAGCTGCTCACCTGAGCGATAACTAAACTTAGATTTCCCTAACTCAGGGTGGAAGTGGCTTTTCCACTTCCAACAACAAAACAAGGTACTTTTGCAGTCTTAGACAAATGAACAGAATGATTGAACCTGTTTGGGGAAGAGGCTTCTCCCCACTGTAGTTCAGCAACCTTCCAGCCTCCAGGCTTTTGGGGAGAGGGGAGAGCAAACAGGAAATTAGTCTTACATACCTGATTTCTAATTAGCATGACAGGTGACAGAAATCAGGCAGCAGACAAACTCTGGTCTGGATCTCTCATCCCTCAGTTCCAGCGCTTGCCAAACTGTGGGATGGAGTGCATGTATTATAAGGCTGCACTCCCAGGCCAAACAGGATAGAAACTGTTCAGTATCCTGGGAGTTTTATTTATTACCATCCCCTGGTTTCTGTCACATATTTTCCCCCCCAGCTCAGACCTCGAGGGATGAGCGACCATGGATATTAGGGAGTGCATCCTTGACAACCCGTCAGCATTGCCATGTTTGTGCCCTGACCTGTGTTCCACAGAAAATTTAAAGGATTGTAGACTTAGGAACCACCTAGTCACTCTAGCATTCTTTTCCCTGTTTTTACACATCCAGGTAAGGGGTGCATGATCTGTGACCAACCGGAATTTTCTCCCCAACAGGTAGTATTTGAGCGTCTCTACAGCCCACTTTATTGCGAGACACTCTTTCTCTACTATGGAGTAATTTTTCTCCTGGGGATTTAGTTTCCTACTTAAATAAAGGATGGGGTGCTCCTCACCTTGAGACTCCTGGGAGAGTACCGCCCCCAGCCCTACCTCAGATGCGTCGGTTTGGACTATGAACTATTTGGAGAAGTCAGGTGTGACCAACACTGGTTGGGCACAGAGAGCTTCTTTCAGGCTTCTAAAGGCCTGTTCGGTTTCGGGGGACCACTTTACCATTAGCGGTCCTCTTGCTTTTGTGAGGTCGGTTAGTGGGGTTGCCTTAGTTGCAAAATTGGGAATAAACCTTCTATAGTACCCAATTAACCCCAAAAAGGTCCTTACTTGTTTTTTTGTAACTGGCCTTGGCCAATTTTGTATCGCCTCCACTTTGAGTGTTTTGGGGTTTGAGTAAACCTCTGCCAATAGAATACCCCAGATATTTGGCCTCCTCCAGACCAATAGTGCATTTCGCGGGATTAGCAGTTAGTCCAGCAGACCGAACTGCGTCGAGCACAGCTTGGACCTTTGGAAGGTGGGATTGCCAATCTTCACTATGGATTACCACATCATCCAGGTAGGCGGCAGCATACCGAGCATGTGGTTTTAAAATTGTATCCATCATTCTTTGGAATGTGGCGGGAGCTCCATGTAAGCCAAAAGGCAGCACCTTATACTGAAAGAGGCCGTCTGGGGTTGAGAAGGCTGTCTTTTCTTTTGCCCTTTCTGTGAGGGGAACCTGCCAGTACCCTTTTGTTAGGTCTAGGGTTGTGAGATATCGGGCTTTGCCCAGTCTCTCTACAAGTTCATCTATCCTGGGCATAGGATAAGTATCAAATTTTGACACCGCGTTTAGTTTCCGGTAGTCATTACAAAACCTTGTTGTACCATCTGGCTTTGGGACTAAGACTATAGGGCTGTTCCACCCACTTTGGGATTCCTCAATTACGCCTAGTTTTAGCATTTTTTTAACCTCTAAACTTATAGCCTCTCTTCTGGCCTCTGGGATTCGGTACGGTTTAAGGTGAACTTGGACCCCCGGTTCAGAAACTAGGTCATGTTCAATTACGCTAGTTCTACCTGGCTGTGTGTGGTCATAAAGACACGTTACCTTATTAAAGTGGCAGTCCCCCTTGGAATACAAAAAAAAAAGGGGGAGAATAAGAATAAAAACAAATATATAAAGAAAAGTCTCGGGACTGAGGGGGGGGGGGGAGGGAGAAAAAGTTGCAGTATCCCAATTAAACTGCCAAAAGCAGGGTTCTGTTTTTTCTGTTTGTTCACTTAGCTATGTTATCTATAATGAAGATGATTCAAATATTGTTGTCGGGGGGAGGGTGGAGGGCCCTCCAGTCTCAACAAGGGCATGAGCCTCCACATGGGCGCGGGGGATAACTCCGTCCGGTGGCCCATGAAAGTCCTCACTGAACCAGCAACGAGGAGCGGTAGAGGGGATGGAGGTCCATCCCGAACTACGCTCGTGCTGTACGTTTAGGAGAGGCAGAGAAGGCACTTGGGGGGGACTGGTCCCGCCCTATTGCCGGATGTGCTAAATTTGTGTTTCTCTGTTTTGTTACATGTGTTTATCTGTTCCCCCAGTGTACTTTCCCTTGTTCTTCCCGGCTGCAGTCTGAATCCTCGGAAAGAAGCAGAAGAATCTCGACGCTGACACCATGGGCTCAGACGATTGATTACAAACGAGTAAAGGTTTGGAACTACACACATGAGTAAAGGGATCACTATTATTTCACACAATGTGAAAGGCTTTAACAGTCCAGGGAAGCGCAGGCTAGCTATGGCGGATTATAAGAAAACAGACCCTGACATAATTCTACTACAAGAAACACACTTTTCAAAATCCAGTTTCCCGAAATATATTGACTATAGGTTTAGGAATTGGTTCTCAGCTTCATCCAACAAAAAAAAAAGAGGAGTAGCCATTCTAATACATAACCGTTTGCCCTTGGTGATTAAGACCATAAAAAAAGACAACAACGGCTCATTTCTGATTATAAGCGGCGAAATAAGAGGTCAGCCGATCACATTGGCAAACGTTTATGCTCCAAGTGAAGGCACAGAGGCTTTCTTAGAAAGGTTCTTCTCCATCCTCCAGAGGATGGCACAGGGATGCGTGATACTAGGGGGTGACTTTAATCAGACTCTCGATCCAATAATGGATAGATGCACTCCGAGCGGTAAAGCTAACTCAAAGATTAGACAAACCTGGAATAGAGGGCTGAGAACTAATAATCTGTTAGATATATGGCGGGAACAGCACCGCCAGGACAAAGGATTTACATTTTACTCCCACCCGCATGACAGATATAGTAGGATACGACTACCTCTTTGTATCCAGTAGAATGGTCTCACAGATCTCCCACTCGGGCATCCACGATATTTCGTGGTCAGATCATGCGCCGATAGAGCTGCGGTGCTCCGATTTTATTCTGGACAGACCAGGAGCGAACTGGAAAATTAACAAAGTTTTACTAAAAATCCCCGAAATTGCACAAAATGTGGGGGATAGAATCAGGGAATACTTTCAGGAGAACATGGGAAGTGTGACCTCGCAGGCTACCCTATGGGAAGCCCATAAGGCGACTCTGAGAGGAGAGCTCATAAGGATTGCAAGCAGGCGAAAGAGGGAGAAGGACAAAAAAATCAATCAGTTACAGAAGGAATTGGCAGTCCTCTCAGCTCGACATAAAAATAACAAAGATGCAATGACCCTTAAAGAGTTGCTAGACACCAAAACCAAACTTAATATCTTGTTGACCTCGCGTGCTGAAAAGGAGCTGACATGGTCTAAGCGGAATTTTTTTGAGAAAGCAAACAGGCCAGATACCCTACTTGCCAACAAATTACGAGACAAAAATCACGTCTCCCTAATTCAGCTAATTCGAACAGAACAGGGGGATCTGACCTCTGACCCCAAAAAAATAGTTAATGAATTTAAAACGTATTATGAAACCCTATACGATGGGGCGAAGGTGGCACACACGCCAACCACAAAAGCACGACTAAAGACGTTCTTAACAGAGGCTCAATTGCCTAAAGTGACCAGAGAGGAGAGGGACGCACTACAGGCAGACTTTACTATCGAGGAACTCCTAGAGGTAATGAAGTCATTAAAAGCAGCCAAGGCCCCAGGCCCAGATGGCTTTTCCAATCTCTATTATAAGAAATTTCGCAAAATATTAGCTCCTTATCTACTAAAACTGTGTAATTCTTTCCTGGATGGTGCCCCCATCCCGAGCTCGATGCTCCAGGCGTCTATCTCAGTAAGCCACAAACAAGGAAAAGACCCAGCGGACTGTAAAAGCTATAGGCCCATCTCTTTAATAAACTGATACAAAAATCTTTTCCAAACATTTAGCTAACCGCCTTAACCAGGTGTTGTTCAAGTTGGTCCATCCTGATCAAGTGGGGTTCATATGTGGTCGACAAGCAGCTGATAACACCAGACAGATTATAGATTTGATTGATTTGGCGCAAAAAAAACATATCCCGTCTTTGGTGCTCAGTCTAGATGCAGAAAAAGCGTTCGACAGAATTGACTGGCCCTACTTGAGGGAGACGCTGGGAGCATTCGGCTTGGGTGGGAGAATGATAGAGGCAATTCTCGCTCTGTATCGGGGACCGACGGCGAAGGTCAGACACCAGGGCTTCCCTTCGGATGAATTCCTGATTAAGAGCGGCACCTGGCAAGGCTGTCCTCTGTCACCCCATCTCTTTGCGCTATGCATCGAACCCCTAGCGGCGCACATACGCCTCAGCCCGAATATAGCAGGAATCCAAATCAGTGACCAGCCATATAAGGTGGCCCTGTACGCTGATGACGTGATACTCACGTTATCACAGCCCCTCACCTCTCTGCCGAACGTCTTTCAATTGTTAGGGGAATTTAATGCGATATCTGGGTTCAAAATTAACCAGGCAAAATCAGAAGCCCTAAATATCAACTTACCTAAGGCCACCGAGAAACTGATTACGGTGAACTTTGAATTCAAATGGCAAACCTCCTCCATAAAATATTTAGGGATAAATATCACGAAGCAATCAGGCACCCTTTATAAGGCGAATTACCCCAGACTAATACGGACATTGAAGGAAGATCTACGGAAATGGGCAGGGTACAACATATCCTGGATTGGCAGGATTCAGTCTCTAAAAATGAATCTCCTTCCCAGAATTCTGTACCTATTTCAGACTCTTCCGGTCCCTATAATCAGGGAAGAGATCCTTCGGTTACAGTCCGCAATGGTGAAGTTTGTCTGGGGTAATAAAACCCCCCGCATCAAAACTAGCACACTAATTCGGCCCACAACAAGAGGAGGATTAGCGGTACCTTGCCTGTTATCATACTTCAGAGCGGCCCAATTGACCCAAATTATCCAGTGGCACACCCACCCTAGTCGGAGGCGATGGGTGGAACTGTGCCCCGGTGGCATTGCAGGACCTGATCTGGCTCCCAAATAAGGTCCGCAAGGACTTCAAACACCCGCTCCCCGCGATTGTCAGCTCTTTGGCAGTATGGGACAAAAGCAAATATAAACACGTCTTAATGAGACAACACTCCTTGATGACCCCAATTTTGGGAAACCCTGATTTCGCTCCGGGCCTGCAGAAGAAAGATTTTATTATATGGACACAGAAGGGCTACACTCGCCTTTTACACCTGGAGGGTAGAATATCTATCAAACCGTTTGAGCAAATTAAGTCTGAAAAATCAGTTCCAAATTCAGAATTCTTTAGATATCTCCAGCTAAGAGCTTTCTATGATAAATTTCCCATTCGAGCTCAACGCACTAATTTTGAACAGCTCTGTTCTACTGGAACAGGTACCAAGGGACTTCTCTCCACGATGTACAAAGCGGTAGTCTGTCTGACTCCTGACGCCGACGTGACATTAAAATATAAGAATAGATGGGAAAGAGATCTAGGGGACACACTAGAGGACAAGGACTGGGACTATATTGTCTTGGCGCCAGCTAAGAGCTCAATCTGCACGACATTGAAGGAGAACGCGTATAAGGTCCTGATGAGATGGTATTTGACCCCATTACGATGATCAAAGTTTGTCAGGGGCTACCCTCCATTGTGCCCTAAACAATGTGGGGAGCAGGCAGACTTGCTGCACATGCTGTGGGGTTGCACCAAGATACTCCCAATCTGGGAAGATATCAGAAATTGGCTCCAGAGAATTCTCGATTGCGCGATCCCTTTAGACCCCTGGTTGTTTCTGCTGGCCAGACGCACCCCGGGGTTAAACAGGTCGGAGCACAAATTAATTGCACATTTTGCAACTGCTCTGAGGTGCGAAATCGCAGCATTGTGGAAGCAGCCCGAACTACCAAATATCCCAAAAATCAGAAATAGAATTTGGCATGTTTGCCGGATGGAACAGTTAACAAGTCTGGTTAACGACACCGGCACAAACTTTCTAAAAGTATGGGCTCCATGGTTAGCCCTGAACGATATCCCAGGGGTCAATGCCTCCAATATACTGCTTTAATAGCTCTAGACGCATTCTCCTTGGATGAGTGTGGCTGACGGAGAGACAGAATACAGACAGCAGAGTGGGACAACTAAGTTCGGTAGCAGAATGAGTGAGCCGGGTTAAGTGTACACAACCGCGGAAGTACGCGTACATTAAGATAGAAGCTAGCCCGAGATCGGACGGACCTGAAGTCGCCAAACAAAGCCCGGAGGATTCGGAGCCTTTCCGGGGCAGCAATCTCTAAAACGAGCCTAGATGATTCGGAGCCTTTCGGTGGCAGCCTCACCCCTCCCCCCTTTCCCCCCCCCCTCCCCCCCCTTCTTCCCTGATGTTTCTGGTTGTGAGTCTGGTTGGTCTGTGAGTACCCCCGGTATGTCTTTTGTGAGTCCAAATATAAAAATGAGTTGACATGTGTACTGTTAGATACGACAATGGGTTGGTAGATTATGTGATGATTGTACCATAAACTCAATAAAAACTTTTTTGGTTGAAAAAAAAAAAAAACATCAACAGTGGAATATTCATGATTATCCCCATGTATACAACAAATTGCCACTCTTTGTGAACTGTTTCCCTGTTTCTTCTTAATGGGCAACAGGTATTCGGACACTAGTGTGACCATGCTCCCAGAGTCAAGAAGTGCCCGAACCCTCTTACCATTAACCTTTACAAATGCCCACAGATGGTTATTCAAGGGGTCCTCTGGGCTAGGGCCCATACATTGGGACCACAGCGAATAAGGTTCCACGCTGTTGCATTGCATGGGCTCATCATTTAGTGGGCAGATTTTTGCTGTGTGGCCCCTCTCATGACAATTTACACATTTAGGTACATAGTCTGTGTCCCACTTAGAGCCTTTTCCCGGCTCCCCATGTTGGCTATTGCCCTTAGTGTGCGAGCCACTGTTGCTGGTGCTGCGTGAAGGTGGTCGCCGCTCTTCAACGCCCCTTAACACCGGTACCCTTTTACCGTCTCTGGAAGAGTCCTGGAACCTCGGGTAGTGGGGTTGCTCCACAACTGTGGGTTGCGGGTGCTCTTCTGCTGCATTGTACCTTTCTACGAGGGCCACAAGCTCATCCGCATTGTGGGGGTCACTCCGACTGACCCAACGGCGTAAGGCAGAGGGAAGTTTCCTCAAGAACTGGTCCATGACCAACCGTTCCACGATGCGGCTTGCTGACTTGATCTCGGGTTGTAGCCACTTCCGGGCGAGGTGGATGAGGTCATACATCTGGCTTTGGGTGGCTTTATCCATCGTGAAGGACCATGCGTGAAACCTTTGGGCACGAACAGCCGTGGTTACGCCGAGGCGGGCGAGGATCTCGAACTTCAATTTTGCATAGACGTTAGCTTCGGCTGGCTCTAGATCAAAGTAAGCCTTCTAGGGTTCGCCGCTTAGGAAGGGTGCGAATAGACCAGCCCACTCAGCTTCTGGCCATCCCTCTCTCTGTGCCGTGCGTTCAAACGTGAGAAGATAGGCTTCCACATCATCCGAGGGTCCCATCTTCTGAAGGTAGTAGCTTGCCCTGGTCATTTTCGGAACTGGGGCTGCCTCTGCCAGTGGAAGGTTACTGATAGTCCCCCTCAGGATCTCGAGTTCCTGCTGTAAGCCCTGAGCGCACCGTTGTTGCTCCTCTCTCAGCAAGCGGTTTGTCTCTTGCTGGTTTGCATTCGCGATTTGCAGAGCTGCAGTCGCCTCGTGCTGGGCTATTAACAGCTGGTGCTGGGTTGCATTCGTCTGTTGCTGGTTTGCATTCGCCTCTTGCAGGGCTGCATTCGTCTGTTGCTGATTTGCATTAGTCTTTTGCTGGGCTATTAACAGCTGTTGCTGGGTTTCATTTGCGTATTTCTGGACAGCGACATTGCATACCAGCGCACTCACCACGTTTTCCATCTTGTTTGGAGAGGAGAAAAGAGAAAAAAAAACTCCTCTTTTTTTTTTTTTTTAAAGTTCTTTAACCCGCAGACCTTTTAGTGTTCTGCCCGCATTCTCCACCATATGTGACAAACAGCTTACTCCGGGGCTCCGCCATTTGTCCGGGACTGTTAGAACACGGTCTTTGAGGGTAGGTTAAATGATGAGGCGTCACGTACTGTTCCTTTAAACAGGCTATGCCTGGTTTATTCAGTCCCAGGCACTGAGACTGCCACAGTGCATACAACAGAAACACATCAAAACAAAAGCTGCTCACTTGAGCGATAACTTAACTTAGATTTTTCCCTAACTCAGGGTGGAAGTGGCTTTTCCACTTCCAACAACAAAACAAGGTACTTTTGCAGTCTTAGACAAATGAACAGAATGATTGAACCTGTTTGGGGAAGAGGCTTCTCCCCACTGTAGTTCAGCAACCTTCCAGCCTCCAGGCTCTTGGGGAGAGGGGAGAGCAAACAGGAAATTAGTCTTACATACCTGATTTCTAATTATCATGACAGGTGACAGAAATCAGGCAGCAGACAAACTCTGGTCTGGATCTCTCATCCCTCAGTTCCAGCGCTTGCCAAACTGTGGGATGGAGTGCATGTATTATAAGGCTGCACTCCCAGGCCAAACAGGATAGAAACTGTTCAGTATCCTGGGAGCCCTATATATGGAATTTATTACCATCCCCTGGTTTCTGTCACAGTATATATATGTGTGCTGGGTGATAATGGTGAAAGGCGGGGTTGCAGACCTGTCTGAGACATACAAATGAGCATACAGTAATATTTACAGTTGCTATATGCTTTCCTGTGGAGGGTTTTTGTCACTTTTTTAGCCACCTTAACCTTATATATATATATATATATATATATATATATATATATATATATATATATATATATATATATACAGTGTTCGACAAACCTATACATTTGCACGCCCCGTGGCGAGATCCTACTGGCCCAAGCAGCACACGTGTGGTACTAGGTGGCGAGTAGATTTTTTTGTTCGGCGAGTAAATTTTTTGGTGATTTGTCGACCACTGTATATATATATATAATGCAAATGGGAGTGACCCGAACGCAATCAGCAAAGAAGGGTATACTAATTTAACTATACATAAGTGAGTGTATAAAAGTGGTACAAAAATAAAGTGGTAATAAATATGTGAAAAATGTGAGGACTACATATGTTTTATTATCACTTTATTTTTGTACCACTTTTATACTGTCACTTATGTATAGTTAGATTAGTATACTCCTCTTTGCTGATTGCGCTCCGGGTCACTCCCATTTGCTAATTTACCCCTGTGAGGATCCAGTGTGGGACCTCAGATGCCTAAGGGAGCGCATTACATAGTAATCCGTACCGAGATTCCATCATCCCTGAACCGCCGGGTTGTTGCGAGACAGAGAGAAGGAGTCACGTGGTGCGGAAGGAGACTCCAGATACTGTCCAGGCATCGGTGAGCGGCAGACACGCTGAACCAACGGGCGAAGTATCCCTGCAGAGGAAGCACGCTGCATATCCCAAGCACAACCCCAAAAACCACAGCTTTTTAAAAACGGATGTTTGTGAGTGTGCGCTTTCTGCTCTTTATACTTGTGTAACACGGTTTCCCACCCCCCACCCTCCCCCCCGCCCCCAATCTCACATAGGGACAAGTGCTGGGGAGATAGGCGTATTACCAGGTGTTTGGTGCTATACATGTAGACTGCAGCAGTACTGAGTTGTCTGCTAGTTAGTAATGATGCAAAGAATTCGTGGATGGCGGTGCATCTGCCTGGAAAAAATTGCGTGGGACCAGACTTGCAGGAACTGGGTACCCAGAACTGTACCCAGTTCCTGCAAGTTTGGTCCCACGCTATTTTTTCCAGGCAGATGCACCGCCATCCACGAATTCTTTGCATTGCATACCACTTCGGTAGGAGCACGCCCAACACAGCACCTGGATCTTCAGTGATTTGTGAGTTATTCCTGCTTTATTCACTTTGTACCAGTGTACCTCAGCCAGTGACACCCATACAAAATCTACCTCTTACAAAGGTTAGTGGGAGTCCACACAGAGTAGCTTGAAATAGGTTACAATTGACATGGTTATGGATTACAACACTATGTGTATTTGGAAAGACATTTGATTATATATTATTGATACATGGACGTTCCTTGAGAGCATTGTATAGGAGTTTGAACTCCTATTCTTTCACCTAGTTAGTAATTAGACAGGAACAGGACAGGCTTGGACAGATCTCTGGGTTCTTCTTGTGGTTGGTTTCAGTGCCTCCAGTTGTGATGAGACACTTGATGTATGGGTGTCAGTCCCCACCACGGCATTCCTTAACCCTCCTGCCCAGGAACTGACACCAGACAGGGGTATAGTTACATAGTTACATAGTAGATGAGGTTGAAAAAAGACGTACGTCCATCAAGTTCAACCTATGCTAAATTTAGACAACAGATACTTTATTCTATATCTATAGTTACTTATTGATCCAGAGGAAGGCAAACAAAAAACCCCATTAAGGGGAAAAATTAATTCCTTCCTGACTCCAAGAATTGGCAATCGGATTAATCCCTGGATCAACATCCTTCCCATGTATACTTATTTGGTATATCCCTGTACAGGCATACCCCGCATTAACATACGCAATGGGACCGGAGCATGTATGTAAAGTGAAAATGTACTTAAAGTGAAGCACTACCTTTTTCCACTTATCGATGTTTGTACTGTACTGCAATCGTCATATACGTGCATAACTGATGTAAATAACACATATGTAACAGGCTCTATAATCTCCCCGCTTGCGCACTGCTTCGGTACAGGTAGGGAGCCGGTATTGCTGTTCAGGACGTGCTGACAGGCGCATGCGTGAGCTGCCGTTTGCCTATTGAGCGATATGTACTTACTCGCGAGTGTACTTAAAGTGAGTGTCCTTAAACCGGGGTATGCCTGTATACCTTTCCCATCTAAGTGTATAAGACTGAATCTGGCCTTGTTGAATTGATATATAAGTTAGTATGTTTGAATGTAAAAAGTTATTATTTTATTTTTTTTTCCTCTTAACTCTGTGCTGTTAATTGACCAAATGGAACAAGCTGACTGATTGGGGAGGGGGAGGGTCATGTGACTGTTTTTTGTGTATAATACTAACACCTTTGCTGCATTGGGCAGGAACTGCATTAGGCAGTGAGGCATTTAAAGTGAGGTTTTTAAGTGATAAAAACAGTTAGACTACAGTTTGACTAGAGGTGACTGGAGACTGGATCTACTGCACACTCTTTTACTCACGACAACAAACGGTAAGCTATTCAGATCACACTATGATCCCATGCTTGTTAGCCTGCATAGTATAACCCCCCACCCCTTTACAACTTCTTTCACTGCAGCCTCTCCCAAAACTGACTGCACAAAACACTGAAACCCTGAATTGACCCTAGCATTGCAATGCAGCAAAACACTTGAAAAGGTACAGGCCCACCCCTGCTGTTTAGTCTGCACACACTCACTCTGCTCACAACAGCTCCTTGCAGCACTGCCTACCTCTGGCATCATGAACCTGCTATGTCTTCTAACTTTTTTCTTTCTCCTGGCCTCATGGAGATGTTACTCCCTCTATCCACTACAAACTCCTCCATCCTGGCCCACACCCAACATCAGCATACACCCTGGACTACTCAAAAGCCTTGCACTATCTACTGAATGTTGGTGGAGAACTCTAAAAACCAGCACACCAACCACTGCTCACTCTAATGGAAAACACCACAAATTTACAACTTGCAAACAACTACCTAAATTTCTACTCATACTATTACTCTCTCTAGCAGGTGATGTTGAAACTAACCCGGGTCCTCCCATTTCAGCTCTGTCCCATGCCCCTGAGAATTCCACCTTTAAATTCCAAAAAGGGCTATCTGTCGCCCATATAAACATCCGGAGCCTGCTGCCCAAACTGGATGAACTAAGGGCATGGTGCCTTATGCATAAACCCAAAGCCATCGTTCTTACAGAAACATGGCTATCCTCTAAAACCCCTGATGCAAATATCGCCATTCAGGGATACTCCATTTTTAGGAGAGATAGGTCAAAGAGAGGAGGAGGGGTGTTATTTTATATTGCAGACACCTTACAATTTACACTGTTACATTGCCCACCAAGTCCACCCTCTTTTGAAACTCTAGTTGGCAAAATCTGCCTCCCCTTTTCTAAGCCCATCTTGCTTGCTGGCATCTACCGCCCCCCTAAAGCCCCTCTACAATCCTTGACTGATATCACCCAATTTCTTGCCTCCATTTCCTCTCTGAATGAGAAGAGTGAGCTGCTAGTTCTAGGGGATTTCAACTTCAATTGGCTTGACCCTAAAAACCACAAAATCCAGATACAACTCAAGTCACTTAACCTATCGCAACTCATTTCCCAACCTACACGGATAAACCTGAAAGCGCATAACCATTCCTTGCTAGACTGGATTCTCTCCTCAAACCCCAGCAGAATCCAATCCTCTGGCATCCTTCCTGATATTTTCAGTGACCATGCAATAGTGTACTGTGTAAGGACAATTAAACCGCCCCATTCAAGCCCTAAAGTTCTCCTCACTAGAACATTTAAAAACTTTAACCCACAACAGTTTCTGGATGACCTTACCAACTGCCCATGGCACAGAATCAATTTAATTCCCGACCCTGATTCTGCGCTCGACTATTTCCAATCCGAGTTCTTAAAACTCTGCGATACCCATGCTCCACTACGCAAAATAAGGGTACGGGGGGCCCACATTCCATGGGTTACACCTGACCTTATAGCACTCTACCAGTTCAGGGATGCCTTGTGGAAAAGCTACAAAGTAACTGGCACTACCAAGGATCTCAATCACTACAGATGCCTGCGGAACGTGTGCACAAGGCAAACAAGGTATGCAAAAGCACAATATTACTCTGACAATCTCCACCAAAATACATCAAACCCAGCTAACTTCTGGAAGGTTATCAACAATATATTCCAGGCTCCTAACCATCAACAACCAAGTAATATCACTAAGGGGGATATTACTCTGACAAACCCCACTGACATTGCAAATGCATTCAATGATTACTTTGTGGGGTGTGCCACTAACTTATTAGCAAAACGCAGCACAAACCCCAAACCTGAATCTCATCCTGGGAGTACCCCTATAGTCCCACCCCCTCCCAACACTGCCCACAATTTTCAATTTAGCCCAGTATCTGAAGAGGAGATTACACAAGCGCTCCTCAAACTAAAACTAAGCAGCCAATGTGGACCCGACTTACTACAATCTAGGTTCCTACGACTTGGTGCCCCAGCCATTGCCAAACCAATTGCGTCCATAGTCAACTCTATCCTGTCTGCAGGCCATATCCCTAAGACCTGGAAAACTGCCAGAGTTGTCCAAATCTTCAAAAGTGGGGACAAAAACACTTCTCAAACTACAGGCCAATCTCACTTCTCACAATTCTATCCAAAGTTATGGAAAAATGTGTCCACTCCCAATTAAGCGATTTCTACACCAAGACAAATTTTCCTAGCCAATTCCAGTCTGGGTTTCGTCCCAAACACTCCACCGTAACTACCCTGCTAAAAGTTTGCAATGAAATCCAGTGTGGAATGGAACGGGGACAACTCACTGGTGCAGTATTCCTAGATTTTGCAAAGGCTTTTGACACAGTTGATCATGTTATCCTGCTTAACAAACTCCAGAGCTCTGGAATAGGGAAACATGCTTTAAACTGGTTTCAGTCCTACCTATCAGGAAGATCCCAACATGTGTCCATCTCAGGCTCTAACTTCAACCCCCTGGATATCACCTGTGGTGTACTGCAAGGCTCTGTTCTGGGGCCCCTACTCTTCTCAGTGTTCATTAATGATCTTCCCACAGCTTGTAAGGAAGCCTCAATACACATGTATGCAGATGACACAATCCTGTATGCACACAGCCATAGCCTCTCTGACCTTCAACACATACTTCAGTCTGACTTTTTGAGACTCGAAAACTGGATTTCCCAAAACAAACTGTTTTTAAACACTGACAAGACTGTAAAAATGGTATTTGGGACCAAGACTAAATTTGTAAAGCTTCCAGTGACTGAGCTCCTGATTAGAACCAACGCTAACACCACCCTAACCCCTGTCACTAGTTTTAAATACCTGGGCTTATGGTTTGACTCCCACTTAACATTCGGGATGCACATTGATACCCTGACAACCAAGACCTATGCCAAACTAGGGGTACTTTACAGGAACAAATCCTCCTTAAGTCTCCTGGTCAGAAAGCGTATTGCACAGCAGATGCTAATGCCAATTATTGACTATGGAGACATAGTATATGGCTCGGCTCCTCAAACCCACCTTAGCAAACTTGACACCCTCTACAATTCAATTTGTCGTTTTGTTCTCCAATGCAACTACAACACACATCACTGCGAAATGCTCAAAGAACTAGATTGGTCATCACTAGAGTCTAGGCGCAAAGTTCACCTTTCCTGTCTCACCCTCAAATACTTTCTGGGCAAGCTACCCAGCTACCTGAACAAGCTCCTCACCCCTACCACATGCAGTACCTATCACCTGAGATCAGACTCCAAAAGACTATTCATGGTCCCAAGACTCAACAAAGTATCCGGACGTTCCTCCTTCTCCTTCCGTGCACCCCAAAACTGGAACAACCTACCAGAGACTCTCATATCTACCACCAGCTTAAGTTCTTTCAAATCTAAGGCTGTCTCGCACTTTAATCTGGTCTGTAACTGTTTCATACGCTCATAATATATTTTTTTTAACTGTGCATGCAATGTCTTGTATATAATGTATACCTTGTTCATTTATGTAACTGTACTTGTAACCATGTATTATTTTGTTTTACTCTGTGCCCAGGACATACTTGAAAACGAGAGGTAACTCTCAATGTATTACTTCCTGGTAAAATATTTTATAAATAAATAAATCTAAAAAGATGTCCAACCTTTTTTTGAACAAATCTATTATATCTGCCATCACAGTCTCCATGGGTAAGGAATTCCACATTTTAACTGCCCTTACTGTAAAGAACCCTTTCCTTTGTTGCTGGTGAAATTTCCTTTCCTCCAACCTTAAGGGATGGTCCCTAGTCCTTTGTACTGCCCGTGGGATGAATAGTTCTTTTGAAAGCTCCTTGTATTGTCCCTGAATATATTTGTATATAGTTATCATATCCCCTTTTAGACGCCTCTTTTCTAATGTAAATAAATCTAATTCAGCTAGCCTCTCCTCATAAATTAGAACAGGGGGGCGCAAACTTTTTTCCCTGCGCCCCCCTGCTGGCTGTCCCCTCACTCCCGTGCCCCGCCCCCCAACCCCAATTTACCCGCGCTCCGGCGTAATGACGTCACGTTGCCATAGCAACGTGACGTCACATGACCTCGCAGCGTCATTTTGACGCCGCGTTGCCATGGCGACGCAGGGAGGAAGCCGCCGGAGCCACGGTAAGTTAGGTTTACAGAGGCGCTGCAGCTCCCCCGGCACTTAATTTAAGTGCCTTCGGGAAGCGTGCGGGGCCTCTGTAAACCCCGCGCCCCCCCTGGGGGTCGCGCCCCACAGTTTGCGCACCGCTGAATTAGAATGTCCATCCCCTTTATTAATTTGGTGGCTCTTCTCTGCACTCTCTCTAGTTCCATAATGTCTTTTCTTAGGATTGGTGCCCAAAATTGTACTCCATATTCAAGGTGTGGTCTTACTAATGCTTTGTAAAGGGGCATAATTATGTTTACGTCCCTTCCATCCATTGCCCGTTTGATGCAAGATAAGATCTTGTTTGCCTTTGCAGCTACTGCATGACATTGGGCACTATTGCTAAGCCTGCTGTGTACAAGCACTCCTAAATCCTTCTCCATCAAGGATTCCCCCAATATATCTCCATTTAATTTGTAAGTCGCTGTAACAGGGGACTTATCCCTGTTCAGTAATGTTCCTTTAATCTAGCAGTGTGGTAGTTAATTACTAAACATCACCTGCCTGATTAGATTGTTTACAAAAAGCCTGCCTTTGAGACAGGAAGTGAGAACTCCTCCCTAGCTCTGACTGAGAGCTGACCTTTGGAGAGACAGAGCAGAGGTTCTTGAGTCCCAGGAGAGACTGACCAAAAGAAACCCAGATCTCTGGAGCTGAGCAGTCTTGAGCTCTGCACAGCAGAGCTGAATTCAAGACACAGGGAAAACTACTGCACCTGAAGCTAAACCAGGAAGTGAGATTTTCCCTACAAGAAACAGATAAGACTTTTATTCTTAAGAGACTGCTTATATCTGCTTATTTTCATGCTATATGTTTTGGGGCTGCGAGAACTGCTTAACTAAGGGAGATGTGAACTAATTGCATAGGATTTCACTAGAAATACTCCCAAGTGAATGGAAGCTTTGTTCCCCCCTGTGTTTGGATAATTTCCTGATGAAAAGGAACAGGCATAATAAAGCCTATTATAATTTCACATTATAAAGCCTCCTAATTGTGTACCTCTGTGAACGTCCGTCCACATATGGTGTCCGAGGTGGGACAAGAGGTGTCTTTGTAGTTAAAAAGGACCGGAGAGTTTTATGTGAAATTTTTTTTAATGCTTTTTGCCTACAAACAAGTCTGAGAAACTTAGAAAAAAAAAAAAAAAACCTCATGCAGCAGAGATCAGAATTGAAGGGACACACCACTGCACTGAAACTTACACTGCATTGAAACTTACAAAAACACAGATGGACTCTTTACCCCAATCCCAAGAGGAGAGAGACTGCTGAAGCAGCTAAAACTTTATTTGCCTATCACAAAGCGTAATATGGTCATTGAAATAGGGGTCTTTGCCTTTCAGCCATAGTCAGGGTTCAAGAAGTGAGTCAGCCCTTGGAAAGGTGATAGGTAGGAGACGGAGCTCCCGAGTACCGTGCTCAGCTATATGGTATTCCTTATGGAAGTAGATGTAGATATATATCATACATATTAAAGCAGCAAGGAAACAACCGTCTTCTTTAGCATTTACACCGTGTTATCCGTATGAGTAACCCCTTCCTTTGTGGGCGGGACCTGTATCTATAGGTGAGGTCAGTCACAAATATCTGACCACCTAATAACAGTATAATGTCCCCCTAGGAACCATATGGGTGCAAGGAAATCAGCCCCAGACCGCAAGTGAACGGGCTGGGGTACTCACGGTTTAGAAGTATAAGTAGTTCCTTCAGCGTGCGTCACGCTAGTAGTAGACGTACATGGAAATCCTCACGGAGGTGGAGCGGAGCTCCGCTCCACCTCCGTGAGGATTTCCATGTAAGCCCTTGGAAAGGGATAGGTGTTTGTTGTTTTCAAAAGTTTCGCTGAAGCAGTGAATACAGATGGTCCCCCACGAGTGGTACTGATTTTGCAAATAAAGGTTGCCACACCGCATAGGGCTACCGGCTGTGAATGGAGTATATGCAGAAAAGTGTGAAAATTGATACAAGACTGTGCTGAAGCAAGGGAATTTTTAGCAAACAAATGCTGAGTGTAAAATTGCCCTATAAAGAAAAAGGGGTTTCAAAGCCAATTGCTGAGTGTTGAGTCCACTGCAAAGAATGTTTTTTTTTTCTGCAAGTAAAAAAGTATGCCTATTATCTTGGGAGCAAAACAGACACCCAAAGTGTGAAGTGTGAATGCCATAATACCCAAAGATGAGACTGAAAATTACTGAACTCAGGCAGAAAACCAAATTCTGTTGCTGAAGCGGAGGGATAGCACCTAGCAAATAAATGGTGTATAGCAAATAGACTTTTTTTACCTAGCAACTGCACAATCTTGTATACCTGATAAAAGAAAATGCATGCACATTACTGCTGATATTGAAAAAAAAAAAAAATTACCCAAGAAAGAAAAGTCTACAGAGATGCCTGTGAGAGCTACGACCTCTACAAGCAAAATATGCCCATCTGTAGGACTACCACAATTGGGGGTTCTAGCAAATACAGTGGCAACAGCTGCAATAGCTCCTCCTGAGGTCAGGAAGAAAATTACACCTGATAGCCTAAAAATGGAGTACAAGATGCAGCGTTCCTGTAATGAACCCTACCCCATGGAAGAGTGGCCCTTCCAGTCCAATAAAGAGGAAGACCTCTCTTACGGGGAACCCGAACCGAGTCACACCCACAAAACATCCCAAGAATGGTGGGGGTGCCTGAACTCGGCACGAGCAGAAAAGACCGCTCCCTTTGATGACGAATATGATCAGCAGGAGACAGAGTGGGAGCAGTGGATCACCGAATATTTCTGTCAGCTAAAGCAGCTGCAAGAAAAGCCTGGCGTATATGATGAAGCTGCTAAAACTTCAAATGAAGATGGAGACCCCAGTATCCCTGAAGGGACGGTGTCATTCAAATCAAAAAGGAAGAAAAAGAAAAAGAAAAGCGGTTCTTCACTTACCGTGGAAGTAACAGACATGTCCGCAGATCCTGTGGAGAAAAAGGGGGACCGAGTTGCCCTGCAGCCTAGAAAAAATGGAGAATTCGTCCCACGTTTAACCGAATATCCAGAGGGCCCGAGGCAGAAGTCATGTACCCCAAAGAAGTGTCTGTCCGGTGCCAACAGTGAGGAACCCTCAACCAACCATCCCAGGGAAGTGGAGCCGGAACCAGTGAGTGACGATCCCTTGACCAGCCCTGAAGACGCCCTGAAAATTGCCAGGCATGACTGTGAGCTGCTCTGTGAAGAATTGGAAAGAGAAAAAAAAAATAATGCTGAGCTACAGAAGACAGTGCTCGCAATTTACTCTGCGGCCAAGACCGAATTGGAGGAACTCAAGACTGAGCTAGATACTGCAAAGGCTACTATTTCCGCCATGGATGTAAAGCAGAGCCAATCTGACAAAATGGTGGCTACGCTAAAGCGGAAATATGAGGAGGCACTGAAGCAGATGACCGTCTTCCAGCAAGAGGTTCACACTCTGCGCATAGAGTTGAATGCCTCACCACAGGAGGTCAACAGTGTCCGGATAGAAGTGGACGTATCTCAGAAAGAGGTTCAGACACTCCGCAGAGCACTGGATGCCTCACATCATGAGACCAACAGCTGCCGCACAGACCTGGAAGTTTCCAGAAAGGAACTACACAGTCTCACTGAGGAGCTGGACATTGCTAAAGAAACTATTGGTAATCTTGATACAGATCTCAAAGTCTCTCAGAAAGAGCTTCAGACCCTCAACCTAGAGAAGGAAGTCTCACGCCAGGAGATGGTCATTCTCAAAACAGATGTGTGTAAATGGAAGGAGGACTGCAAAGAAGCCCTGAAGAATACAGAGACTGAAAAAGGAGAAAATTCAAGATTAAAAAAGAGAACTTAAAACTGAAAGAAGAACATTTTCAGTTAACAGAAGAAGTTAAGGAAAAGTTTGATGCAGAGCACCGACTGCAGAACCAACTGCAAGGTCTGCATACACACCTCCAGTATGCTGAGGAGAAGCAGCAAACGCTACAGGAAGAAAAACTGCAGGCTGCTAAAGAGGTACAAGCGCTGCAGGAACGTCTGAATACCCAGTACGTCCCCACAGAGCAGTATGAGGAGCTAAAGGCCACGCTGCATGTCTTCAGAGCATCGTTGGAAGCGGAGCTTCGATACCAGGTGACTTTGTATGAGAGGGAGCGTGAGAAGGCTCAGAAACTGGAGCAAGAGCTGGAGAGACAGGGAGACTGTTCCATTTCCTTGAGTCAGTACACCAAGGAGAAAACAGACGCAGCGGCAACCTTGACGACAAAAATTACAGAGCTCCAGAATATGAAGGAGACTCTGATACAGATTCCTCCAATACGGAAAAAGGTATTGGCTCTGCCCAAGCACCAGTATCCCACAGTAACTAATGCCCGCAAGGACAAGGGTACAGTGAGAGTTGGGGACTCCACGCAACTTCAAAACAAAATTACGAAGTTTGAGCCACCAAAGAAAGCACTAGCTAAACCTACAGCTGCCCAACAGGCAACAAACAGAGGTAGGAGTGCAGAATCAAAGCCAGAAGAATCCTTAGCTGAAGAAGCTGAACTGGCGACTCCGTGGTGTGGAGAAGCGGCAGAAAGACCACTTCAAGAGCAGATAATTCTAAGGGCTAGTCCTAACTGCTCTACAACTGTTGCCATACACTTTGTCTATAAAAAGAGGAGTGCCCGACGCAACAGAATTCTCAAGACCGCGCACGTGATAAAAAGACTTTACGTGGAAAAAGTCCTCCTCGAGCGACTGAGGAGTGCTGATCTCAAGCATCTTAGGGATGAGACAAAAATAAACTGGAGAAAGGGCTCCAATCCCAGCGGGAAAGAGGGTTCTCTTCCTCCATCCACTCTCATTCAAGTCACAGAGATATCTAGAATGAGCGTGGAAGGATGGGCTTTGGCCGTGGTAAGCCCAAGCTTCCCACAAACAGGGGAGGTATGTAACAGGGGACTTATCCCTGTTCAGTAATGTTCCTTTAATCTAGCAGTGTGGTAGTTAATTACTAAACATCACCTGCCTGATTAGATTGTTTACAAAAAGCCTGCCTTTGAGACAGGAAGTGAGAACTCCTCCCTAGCTCTGACGGAAAGCTGACCTTTGGAGAGACAGAGCAGAGGTTCTTGAGTCCCAGGAGAGACTGACCAAAAGAAACCCAGATCTCTGGAGCTGAACGGTCTTGAGCTCTGCACAGCAGAGCTGAATTCAAGACACAGGGAAAACTACTGCACCTGAAGCTGAACCAGGAAGTGAGATTTTCCCTACAATAAACAGATAAGACTTTTATTCTTAAGAGACTGCTTATATCTGCTTATTTTCATGCTATATGTTTTGGGGCTGCGAGAACTGCTTGACTAAGGGAGATGTGAACTAATTGCATAGGATTTCACTAGAAATACTCCCAAGTGAATGGAAGCTTTGTTCCCCCCTGTGTTTGGATAATTTCCTGATGAAAAGGAACAGGCACAATAAAGCCTATTATAATTTCACATTATAAAGCCTCCTAATTGTGTACTTCTGTGAACGTCCGTCCACAGTCGCCTTTTTATTCTTGCATCCCAAATGCATAACCTTACATTTATCTGTATGAAACCTCATTTGCCATTTACTTGCCCACGTTTCCAGTCTCTCCAAGTCCTTCTGAAGAGAAATTACATCCTGCTCTGATTCTATTACCTTACACAATTTAGTATCATCAGCAAAGATGGAGACTTTGCTCTCTATCCCAACCTCAAGGTCATTAATAAACAAGTTAAAAAGCAGTGGTCCCAGTACCGATCCTTGAGGTACTCCACTCACGACTTTAGCCCAACCTGAAAAAGTTCCATTTATGACAACCCTCTGTTGTCTGTCCCAGGCAGGGGTATAGTTGAACAGGATTTTATTGCATAGCATAGCTGCAGCATCTCTTCATAGCACAGCATGGTTTCTGAAGTCCCAGGACCTCTAGATGGTGCTACCCCAATAGTGTGGGGCTCTGGTCTTGATGGTCTCTGGGCCTTCCAGCCTAGAGTGGGCATGCTTTCCCCCAATGGGAAGACTGACAACCCTCCCTCTCTTCTTGGGGATCAGAGTAAGACTGTCCTCTAACTTTAGTGCTCCTCCTAGGAAAGCTCTGGAAGGGGCGGGCTCATGGACTGTACCCACCTCCAAGGGGCTGTACACAGGCCATGAGTCACCACCTCCCTTCACTTTCTAGAATAGCAGAAGGGGGGTCACTGGCCAATAGATTAACCTACTGCTGCCTGGAAGTTAACAGGACTTACATAGCAGATATACTATGTGGGGAAAGAAAGATACAATGGGACATACCCTGTTATACTCTCCCCTGGGTGAAATTCCCAACGACCCCGCTTGGGTCTGAATTTGCTGCACCATCTGTAATCCTGAAACCTGAAGAATGACAAAATAGACACATGATCAATACAGATTCATCAGTATATTATACACACCACTCTGTCATCCACTGGTAACAACGAGAAAAATTAATTGGACATAACCAGAGGTATCACCCTAATGGTAATACCGGGGGTCCAGCTTTTATCAAGCCGCCCACCATCATCCTCTACCCATATAGAGTAAACTTTGGGTACACCAGCTTCCTGGCGAACCTCTACCCTGTCTATATAAATACAGGTTCCTATCACCCACTCTCCCATTATGGAACATATGCGGGACTTATTGATAAACTCTTTGTAACTTGTTTTGCGCAGCAGGTATTCGGTTACAGCTAACCTTAGCCACTCATGGTTTTCTATATCCTGCATTATGGGCTCAGGAACATATGGAAAGTGGTACCCGTGAGACTGCCGGAATCTAGCTCTTATAGCCCGGTCAGCTCTGCTTAATTTAAGCATCTTCCGACCAGCTCGGGTAGTACACAAAACCCTGGATGTTGTGGGTTGATTTTTCGTTTAAGACGTTCAGAACCCATAGGGATGCATACCCCCAATTTGATCTCGCTCTCTCTCCTACAGAGAGCTTCAGCTGACTCCTCCATAGTGAGGGCACCTTCCTCCCACCAATGGTCTACTATAGGGCCACTCTGTAGAATGAACCTTGTGTACTTTAACTCAGAGGCATACCCCTGGAACAGAGGGTACCACCAGTTACATTGGTCAGATGATAGGGGTTTAGACCCAGCACTATCAGATCTGGCATGCACAAGTGACAAAGCATTAGATGAGCCAGACATTGAAGACATTCCTGACTGCGACCCTGAGGACCTCCTAAATGACTGAATGCATCCTCTACTCCCCGATCTCTTTACACATCTAGCCACTGGTATATCTCCTTCTGACTCAGAACTTTCACTTAGCCATCTCCCAGTATCTGTATCCTCAGGAAACTTTGTCAGCACAAATTCCTGAACCATGGGATCTATATATCTTACCTTCTGCGAGCTACACGTGGATGAGGGGGCAGTGGCAGGTGCAGAGTGGGCCTTGACAAAGTCCTTAATGTCCAGCACTGGGGTAGTGGCAGATGGAGTGTTGGGTGCTAGGGCCGATGACTGGGGCTGTAACACTGCCATCAACTGGGGCAGAGAAAAGGGCTTCATTTTAGAGGCTGCCCCCCCGGTGTTCCCTTCCCAGTCCTGCAGGGGGTGACACCGGGGCAGGAACGCACAGTTCTGTGGAGATGTGGCTGGCCTCCGCCGGGCTGGCGACATCTGCTGAAGACAGGCCAACACTCACCGCTTCAGAGCTCAACGGTGGTGCGGCCGGCTCCGCGGACGCCATCTTAGTGACGTCATGGCCAAGCGAAACGTGGCCAAGCGTCATGGCACAGTCTCGCGAAACCACGGCACAGCACACGCCCGGCGCTATTGATGATGTCACTTCTGGCAAGACCGGATGTTTGTCACCGAGCTGCACACCAGACGAGGCCGCACCCAGCACTTCAGGCGATTAGGCCGCGACAGGATCTGCTACAAAGTGAGAACGGGGCGGCTCACCCACGGCAAGGTAGGAGACGTCCATCGGTTCCTCCACAGGCGATAGGCAGAGAGCTCCGACGTCATCTGGGAAGGTGGATCTTACCGGACACTCCGGAACCTCCGCAGCCTCTTGGAAGGACACCTCTGGACCGGAACTCGTCTGGGATGAGCAGGTAAGCGGCGATTTCTCCTTCACAGGTCCCGCAGAGTATAGGTCTTCATATAAGGGGGACATTTCCACCAGGACGTGATGACGGGGCGATCCAATCGCCCGGGCGACCATACTTATTGTGCCACCATGCTCCGCGGTCACCCAGGGACTCACACCCGACACCCCTGGTGCAGTCAACTCTCCCTGGTTGGCATCGGCAGGTACCGGTCCCAGGCCTGGGACCGACGGTACCCTTGTAGTAGTCCGGACCAGCCGTTGTAGGGCCCATGGGCCCACAGCAGGGTCCGCAGCTGAGGTAGTTGTAGTACTGGAACGTGGCACCGGACCACCCGGCCACATAAATAAGGGCGCACGGGCCCACAGCATCCGTGATAGCTGTAAATAGGAACGAGACCTCTCCTGTCGGGGTAACGGCTCGGGAGGCAGGTACAACTACCTCCGCAGGCACTGGGCTGGCAGGCCGCAGATAGTAGGTGCCACAGTGCTGGCACCGCGCTTCTCGGCCGACAGGGCCACCACGTAGACGGCAGTGCACACACATATGCAGCGCAGGTGAATCTGCTCCCCAACCCTCACCATCAGGTAGCCACCTGGGAGGGAGAGGTTGGATACTTCCAGATCTTGGATGTCAGTAGGGGCAGCCATGGTTAAAGTGAATCCTCACAATAGTATTAGGCAGCTCCTCTCTCTTTGCTAGCTTGATCAGAATGAACCTTCAGAGGCAGGGCTAACTCCTCTCAGCACTAACTCCTCTATAATTGGCTGGAGGACTTGCTGATAGCTCCTTCCCTGGGTGGAATTAGAGGCAGGGGTGGAGACAAGGTGGAACCTGCTCTGACTAGACTAGTCACAGTGAGGGGCGGAGCAAGGCTTTGGCACCGAAAGGATGCACTGGACTTTGCAACTTTTGCAGTTGCAAGCCCATGCGGTCTCCTGCTTTGGCGGAAGTGCCATTTTAGATGTCTTAATAGCACATCACCACATGGTGGCAGCCATTTTAACTCTCACATAAGGTGCAGAGGATCCCTTTTAATGGTGGTAAATTGGGGTACACGCTCCCAGGACCAGGGTCCCTTCTGGGAGCACCCAATATGGGATAATATAGCCATACTAACAGACCCGATTCTTTCACTACACCCTGTACCGTAGCACACATGCTATTAATATGCCCTGTTTTACCCCCTGGAGGGTCAGGATGCTACCGGGGCCCTGATCTCAGCCTAATGCAACAGGGGATCCCTTAATGGCAGCTCGCACCAATTGGGGTACACGCTCCCAGGACACGCAGTTCTGCTAAGAGCCCGCCCCCAACATAGAAATAATAAGTGAAGGGTCTACACGCACCCTAATGCTTAATGTCACCAGGGGGCGCCCCAACACCATCCATATAGGAAGGTTCTCAGATCTTTCTTCTCTCCACATGTGGCCCCACTTGAGGTGGCCTATGAGGTCTCTCCCTTCCCACAGTATATGTGCTAGGTACCCAGGGGCTCCCACCACAATTAGGTTTACCCCTGGCCCTCTGTTTCAAAAGTAGACTATGGGTGACCAAGGGTCCCTGGTATTGTACCATCAGGGGGCCTGGCCCTTCTGCATATGCTGCTGCTTTTGACACAGTGCATTGACTAAGGGTTGCTCATGTAATGTGAGCATGAGATAAAAGGTGGCACTGTGTGCTCATTTGCATGTCATTTCCCAGAATCCCTTGCTGCAGTGGAAGTGCTGTTTGCTGGGTGATAATGGTGAAAGACAGGGTTGCAGACCTGTCTAAGACATGCAAATGAATATACAGGAATATTTACAGTTGCTTTATGCTTTACTGTGGAGGGTTTTAGTCACTTTTTTTACCCACCATAACCTTAATAGTCGTATATATATATATATATATATATATATATATATATATATATATATATATATACTGTATATATATATATATATATATATATATACACATGTAGAGGTATCAGTACCGTGTTAGCCGAGCTTCAATAATCAAAAAATAAATAGATGATACCGTTCTGTGGCTAACGAAATGCTTTTATTTGTGCGAGCTTTCGAGATACACTGATCTCTTCTTCCGGCGATGTTACAATGAATGAAGCAAGGATAACTTAAAACTTAATAACTTGATAACTTAAAAACACTGTTAGAGACACTGTTTTTAAGTTATCCTTGCTTCATTCATTGTAACATCGCCGGAAGAAGAGATCAGTGTATCTCGAAAGCTCGCACAAATAAAAGCATTTCGTTAGCCACAGAACGGTATCATCTATTTATTTTTTGATTATATATATATATATATATATATATATCTTATACTATATTAGTGAAAGCACTGTATGCCTGCCTGCCTGGATGTCCGTTGTCCCTAGGGGAAATCTCATTGGTCCCTTGGGCCGCCCGCCCGCCCCCGCACACCTCTCATTGGACTGAGGCGGAGTGACGGGCCACACACACACACACACACACAACACAGCAGCTCTATACACACACACACAACACAGCAGCTCTATACACACACACACACATACACAACACAGCAGCTCTATACACACACACACAACACAGCAGCTCTATATACACACACACACACACACACACACACACACACACACAACACAGCAGCTCTATACACACACACACACACACACACACAACACAGCAGCTCTATACACACACACCCCCTCTGTCCGCCCCCCCCCCATCACGTGCGCCGCCCTGCACTGGCTCCAGACGGGAAGCGCGGCCCTCCTACCCCAGCCACTCCCTTACCTCCCCGGCGCTACCACCCGCTCAGGTAAGTCACTGCGCGTCCCGCCTCAGCCCCACTGCGCGTCCCGCCTCAGCCTCAGGCCCACTGCGCATCCCGCCTCAGCCTCAGGCCCACTGCGCGTCCCGCCTCAGCCTCAGGCCCACTGCGAATGCCGCCTCAGCCTCAGGCCCACACAGGGCGCTTCCTACCGCCGCTCAGCCGGACGCCACATCGAGCGGCCGCGGGGGGGGGGGGGAGCGCGAGTCTCAGGCCCACACAGGGCGCTTCCTGCCGCCGCCTGCACGCCTCACTCAGCAGGACGGCACATCGGGGGACCAAGCGGGCGCCGGGGGGGAGGGCGAGTCACGGGGAACGGGGAGGGGGGGGGGCGAGTCACGGGGAACGGGGGGGGGGGAGTCACGGGGAACGGGGGGGGAGTCACGGGGAACGGGGGGGGTGTCACAGGGAACGGGGGGGGCCACCAGCCGAACCAGCAGGGGGACGGATGCACGGAGGAGGGGAGGGAAATGCCCATACATAAATTATGACAATACATATGCCCACTGCTCTCCACCCCCCCCGCTCCCCTTTCCCCCGTCCCCCCGCTCCCCTTTCCCCCGTCCCCCGCTCTCCTTTCCCCGCGCTCCCCTTTCCCCCGTCCCCCCGCTCCCCTTTCCCCCGTCTCCCCGCACCCCTTTCCCCCGTCTACCACTCCCCTTTCCCCAGTCCCCCCGCCGTCCTTTCCCCCGGCTCCCCTTTCCCCCGTCCCCCCTGTCCCCCCGCTCCCCTTTCCCCCGTCCCCCCGCTCCCCTTTCTCCCCCCGCCCGCTCCCCTTTCTCCCCCCCGCTCCCCTTTCTCCCCCTCTGCCTTGCCTACAGATGGTCTGTCCCCAGGCTCTACCCAGAATACACTGGCACTTCCTTTTCCACTTTCAACACTGGCTGAGTGAGTACCCTCCTTTAAATTGCTCTACTGGCAGGACTTATCCTTTTTCACCTTTCCCCACTATCAAGCGCACTCACCATAGAGACATTCTCTCCCAACACCATCATCCACAAGTGCCTTTGTAAATCCATCCTTTTTCTCAATAAAGTGAAGAAAGACAAAGAACTTGTTGTGCTTGTAAAAGGAACGAGTTGAACCTATCTGGGCTAATCATACTACACATGACCCTGGCCTCCAGAATACCTACACTAGGCCTCTTGCACCCGGCCCAGTTAGGCCCTGAGTCCCCGTAGAGTGAAGCGGAAGTAGGGACTGGCCATCAGATAGGACACAACCCCCTTAGAAGCAGCAGGAGAGTGATACATTCAGAGACTGTTGCACTATCATACCAGAGGTCTGGGCTCAGACATCGGCCGCACAGTAACAGCCAACCGGGTGGGATCGCCCCGGGAGGTATTCCTGGAAGTCATTCGTCGTCTGATCCTTTGTGAAGTTCTTTGGCAGGCCCGAGCGCTGGAGCACTCGGCAGGTAACCTCATCAAGTGCACCAACTGTATACATATATTCATATCCGAACATAGTGGCTGCGCAGTCACACACATATACCTCACTTTGGGGGTGGGACAATATTGAGTGTGGGAATTGGACACGGTGTGGGTACACGGTGAGGGGGTCGCGTCCTGCGAGACGCAGTAGTATAGTCCTCCTCTAGGGAGGGACACCTGTTGATTATATGCAAGGTTATGGTTGCGTGAGTAAAGTCATCGGTTACTTTTATATGCTGTGTGTGTGCGTAACACATTATTGTCCTGCGAGGAACAACTCCACTCTGCTGGGAGCCATCACAGGTGGAGGCGCTGCACCAAGTAAGAGGTATCAGTATTCATATAAGCTGCCCCAGGCTCTCCGTGGCAGAGGCTCAGTCCCTGCGAGCCAACAAGTTACACAGCATTGGTAGCGTACTGTATTCAATAGGAAACAGGGCTACATATATTAAAAAAAACTGACAAAAACCCTCCACAGCAAAGCATCTAGCAAATGGAAATATTCCTGTATGCCCATTTGCATGTCTTAGACAGGTCTACAACCCCGCCTTTCACCATTATCACCCAGCACACAGCACTTCCACTGCAGCAAGGGATTCTGGGAAATGACATGCAAATGGACACACAGTATCACCTTTTGCTTCAAAACCATTTTTAACATGGTTCCCTATAGGCTCAAGCTTGCAGCATGGGCACAGCTTTGAGCACAGCCAGGGTTAAGATGCATACCCAGAAAACCCACCCACAGACAGCTGTTTCGACCTTAATGGGTCTCATCAGTGTGGGGTTGGTTAACTGGCTATGCAATGAAGCAATGAGGATGGGGTTTACCATACTTAATTAAGTTATGGTGGGTAAAAAAAGTGCCAAAAACCCTCCACAGCAAAGCATATAGCAAATGGAAATATTCCTGTAACCCCACAATACAGGAATATTTCCATTTGACATATGCTTTGATGTGGAGGGTTTTTGTCAGTTTTTTTACCACCATAACTTAACTGTGTGTGTGTGTGTGTATATATCTTTATTTATATAGCGCCATTAATATACATAGCGCTTCACAGTAGTAATACATGTGGTAATCATATAAATAACACATAATACAAATAACAGGTCATGGGAATAAGTGCTTCAGACATAAAAATGTAAATGCCGTGGGGAAGAGCGCTGGGCCTCTTTAACTGCCCTGCCCCCCTTAGAAATTCTCGCGCCCCCCAGTTTGCGCACCGGTCTCCTAGGGTGATATGTATAGAGCAGGGACAGAGTGTCAGAGAGGGACACATCAGGGCTAACTTGTGGCTACAAACACACTGACACACCAGTGTGTAACACACATTGTGAGGGCACACATGTACAGAAAGCTGGCAGCTCTCCCCTGAATAATTGTTGCAGCCATTGGGCACACCTCAGAGCCACTGTGGGTCATTATTATTGTTATAATAACACAACAAGCATATGTCTTCAAACTACACACCGAACATGACACTTAAGTATGCAGACATGTTAAAGGGGACTCACAGAAAATGTTTCAAATGCGCTTCTTTGGTCACTATTAAAATGGCTGCAGCTTCCTCTCACATAAGTAACAGGGATAGTAAGACGTGTGACAGAATGACAACTGATTGAAGTTGTGGTGATGTGATAGTTGTGGTGTGGAGACTGTTTGAGTGAAACGAACACAGTTGGTGTGTAAGGAGGAACGACACCGTTGATGTGTGTCCGGCAGGGGGCCCCCGTGTTGTCATGCTGTTGTATGTCCGGCAGGGGGCCCCCGTGTTGTCATGTTGTTGTGTGTCCGGCAGGGGGCCCCCGTGTTGTCATGTTGTTGTGTGGGCGCCGCTCGGACTTGTTGTTGGTTAAAGTTTTGCTGAGAGGGAAGAGGCGGCTGTGACACGGAGTGTGAGGGTTGTGTGTCCGGGAGGGGTTGTGTGTGTGGGGGGGGTAGAAGTTGTGTGTCCGTCCTGCCGTGGGTGTGTGCCCTCGCTGTGTGTAATTGTGAGTCCGTTGTGCTACACCGGCTCAGGTTGTGTCCCTCTCTTTGTGTGTAGTTGTGCGCCCTGACGCTGTGTCCCCCCCCGGTGTGCGTGTGTGCCCCCCCCGGGGGCGGGATGCTGTCTATGAGCGCCCCCCCGGTGATCCGGCCGCCCAGCCCCGCGGGCCCCGGCCTCTCCCTGCACATCCAGATCGGCCTGAGCCGGGAGCCCGTCCTGCTGCCCGAGCCCGGGGAGCTCAGCCTGGGGGCGGTCAGGGAGATGGCCTGCTCCATAGTGGACCAGAAGGTGAGTCCCATACACTACTACACAACTACTGCCACAATCATACTATACAATACACTCTATGCAACAAGTATACACATGCTACATAACTACTGCCAACAATCATACTATACAACACACTATGCATCAAGTATACACATACTAAACACTGCCACACTCATACTATACAACTAATACACAACAAATATATAACTACTGCACACTGCCACATTCATGCTATACAACTGCTAGGTAACAAATATACAGCTACTACACACTGTTATATAACTACTGCACAACTGCTACATAAAAATATAGCTGCTGCCACACACAACACTATGTACCTGGATGGCGCTATATAAAGATATACACACTGAACAACTATACAACTACTGCACACTGCCAAGCACATTACACAACTACTGATATACAACTAATACACACATACTACCTACACTACAAATATACAACTACTGCACAGATGCTATAAAACTACTCAGGATGCTGTGGCATAACTACATAACTACGCACTACTACACTAACACACCAGTGTATGCAATAAAAACATGTAATAAAATAACACACACTGCCTCACTCTTTTCAGTCACAATACTAACTCCATTTGTTTTCAGCACTTCACTCAAACAGTCTCGCTGTGACATTACAAATAACACACACACGGGCCTAGCTACACAAATCAGTCAGTGCCTACACAAAGCTGTACTCCTACAGCCCAATCACGTCACGCACAGCTACACAACCAACACACAGATGCCAGTACCTCCCATGTGTGTGCGGGGAGGAGCGTACAACAAACTGAAATCGAAAACCGTGTGTGACAGCTGCGGGTTTTATATTCACATAGTCACAAAACGCCACTGGTAGGAAGCGCTGTTTGTGTTTTAAGAGATGAGTGAGGAAATCTAACGTACAAGACGGATTCCGTGTAACACAACGTGTGTGCAAAGGAAAGAGATTTATTTTGCAGGGGTGGGCAACTCCCAGTCCTCAAGGGCCCCCAGTAGGCAAGATATTAAGGATATCCCTGCTTCAGCACAGGGGGCTCAATCTTTAACTGCACCACCTGCGCTGAAGCAGGGATATCCTGAAAACCTTACCTGAGGTTGAGGACTGGAGGTGGCCACCCCATATTATGTTGTATACAGCGTTGCACTGCGGTGGGCTTCATTGCGCCGTTTCGGAATTTAACCCCTACATTACCATAGTGGTTTCTGGCACTGACTGGGTTAAATTAGTTTCAGCTTCTTGTGTCTTCACTTTCCCTTTTTCCGCTGCATCACACAGGGAAGTCTGACTACATTCTCCTGTAATTGGAGGGTTGAGGTCAAATCCTTTTCCAGCTGGTTACTGTAAGGCAAAGCTGGCAGTTTGTACTTTTTTTTTTTTACACATTTGTTCTCTTAAGAACTTTGTATAACTCGATCACTGTGACTTTGGAATTGCCGCAGCATCCTTTCCTGCATTGGACTTGGACCCCTAGGAGGGCCGCGTCTGTTGGATTCCTTACTGTCCGCCGCGATATTTGGCCTTGTTATTTCAGGGCTACATTTGCAAAGGTTTTTAGGTGTATGTCAAAGTGTGAAACAAATCTACAAATTTGTAGTGAAGAGATTATATGATTGAGCGTCTTTTCACAATCACTATTATATTGTGTGTGTGTGTGTGTGTGTGGAAAAAAAAAAAAGGCACACCAAATGGTACAATAAATGTGTCTTTACTAGCTCAACGTTTTGGCTTCCCAATGGGGCCTTTTACACATTGATCTAGTAAAGACACATTTATTGCACCATTTGGTGTGCCGGCTTTTTTTTACCCTTCTGCATATTACAGTTTAGTATGTTAGCAGAAGCACCCGTTCCAATCTTTTGGATTATTACTGTTATATTTCTGTGTATTCACGCTGACACAAATTTATGTTTGGGTGTAGAATGTTAGATAGGATAGATAGGACAGATATTTATATCTATCGACCATAGAATATATAGTATTTAGATGGGTAGTAGAGTTGAAAAAATTGGTGGAACAGCAGGAACCCAGGGAAAGCAGCGATCAACTCACCAGAGGTAGCAAAAAATAAAAAAGGTTTATTGAATTAATTAATTATTTAGATGGGTAGCAGTAAAGTGAGAAAACGTTAAATTATTTTATACCTTCTCTACAATTTGTAATAATTATTACTATAATATACTTTGATATATGATCAAAAATCTTTTAATATGAAAAAAAGTGTGTTCTATCCTATCTATCTATCTATCTATCTATCTATCTATCTATCTATCTATCTATCTATCTATCTATCTATCTATCTATCTATCTATCTATCTATCTTCTTCAGCCTTTGTCACCCCACTGCTGCATGAAGGCCTTCCCAATGATCCATGTATTGTGGTTGCAGGCCTCCCTGCTCCACGTTGCGCCAGCACATTTTGTGTGTATGTATGTGTGTATAATATAGATGCCACTGTTGCAGTGACTCTGCTTGCGTTACAAGTCGTAGTAAATAAGCCGTGTGTTATATCCAAGTCCCCTTCTAACAATATTTGATATTGATATGTCTCTGAAATGGTGAACTGTGGAATGATTTCACAGCTGCAAAAAGAGTTGAGAAGAAGCTGAACCGCGACCAGAGGGACCTGCAATGCATTGCTCTGCATAAGACTTAGGCCTCGTTCCCAGTGCTTGCGGCTGCGCGCGCAGCGCAAACAATATATGGCCTTCTATGGGGCCGTCCCCAGTCACTGCCGCCGCGCGCCTGCAGAAAGTGCGATGCGCGACCACCTTTGCCAAAAGACAAGATTTTTGTCTTTTCGCGCGGCGGCCGAGCAATGGTCACGACAGCGGTTCAGCCAATGAGGGCCAACCAGCCGCGTGACGTCATGGCCGCACCCCCACCAGGCCACCCAGTAGCGAGTGATCTGAAGTCTTTCAAATCGCTCGGATGCAGGGAACGAACGCCGCAAGGCCCCGCAACGTGCACACTGGGGCAATGGCCTAACATTGCTCTGCAGCTTCTGGCACTGGAGAGGTTAAAATGTGCGGGTTAAAGCTGCACTCCCTCCCAAAACATTTCTTTTGTCGCCTTTTCATCATACAAACAGGTTCTTCTGTTTAATGACTTATTGACCGTTTTAACATCACCGCTGGCAATTTCCAATGGGTAAGGCCATTCCCCTCATTCCCCCCATTCCCCCCATACCCCTCACGTGGGAATAGGGCAGGACAGCAGAGGTCCGTATTGGAAGTCCCTGTCTTGCTTACAGGAGCCCCTCAGGCCCAATCATTGCTGTTTTCTGTGCTTGGTAAGAACGGTAAAGACAGGAGAACGCGCAGGGTTCTGTGTATAAGTGTTGGGGAAAGGCGTGTTTCTTGCCGTTTCTGGGAGTATACGTTTTTGTTTTGCTTACACACGCAATATTTCAATTCTATCTGATATCCAAAGAGGATTCAGAAGAACAAAACGGAGATGCTGCTGAACGTATGGACTTTTATTCCGTGTATTTCTCCATGTGCCCTGTGGTGGAACAGACCTTGTTGTTGTTTCTTTTGGGATAAACCACAACTTGTTTTTTAGATGAAACATGGGCTGTTTTAAGATGGCCGGCATTGTAAGATGCTGTAGTTATGCCCTTCATAGAGGTTTGGATTTTAAATGGCTGGAAATGGAAATGGCTTTGGGATGTCTGCAGGAGATTTAGCTGACGTACCTGATCACTGCATCTTATGGATCAGCGCAGCATTCTTTCCTTGCATCAGGCCAGGATTTTATTTACCCTGGCGTTTGGTTTTGCTCTTCACAGTTAGGCTTTAAGGCCTAGCCTTGATTAATGAAGCAAACATCGTAGCCAGTGTATTTCTCCTGTGCCTTAGTAGGTTCGGTTTATAGTATACCAATGCTTGCTGGGTCCGTTAGCGTTTAAGAATTACCATTCTAAGGAGGAATGTGAACGTCTCGTCCTCCGTTACCTCTCACCTCAGATTATTCTAAACAAATCCTAGTGCGTTAATATGGGGCGGCCGCGCGGCTCTTCCCCGCGGCGGGGAAGCTCTTCACGCGCGGCTCTTCCCTGCGGTGGGGAAGCTTTTCACACGCGGCTCTTCCCCGCGGCGGGGAAGCTCTTCACGCGCGGCTCTTCCCTGCGGTGGGGAAGCTTTTCACACGCGGCTCTTCCCCGCGGCGGGGAAGCTCTTCACGCGCGGCTCTTCCCCGCGGTGGGGAAGCTCGTCACGCGCGGCCCTTCCCTGCGGCGGGGAAGCTCTTCACGCGCGGCTCTTCCCCGCGGCGGGGAAGCTTTTCACACGCGGCTCTTCCCTGCGGCGGGGAAGCTCTTCACACGCGGCTCTTCCCCGCGGCGGGGAAGCTCTTCACGCGCGGCTCTTCCCTGCGGCGGGGAAGCTCTTCACACGCGGCTCTTCCCTGCGGCGGGGAAGCTCTTCACACGCGGCTCTTCCCTGCGGCGGGGAAGCTCTTCACGCGCGGCTCTTCCCCGCGGCGGGGAAGCTCTTCACACGCGGCTCTTCCCCGCGGCGGGGAAGCTTTTCACGCTCGGCTCTTCCCTGCGGCGGGGAAGCTCTTCACGCGCGGCTCTTCCCCGCGGCGGGGAAGCTCTTCACACGCGGCTCTTCCCTGCGGCGGGGAAGCTCTTCACACGCGGCTCTTCCCCGCGGCGGGGAAGCTTTTCACGCTCGGCTCTTCCCTGCGGCGGGGAAGCTCTTCACGCGCGGCTCTTCCCCGCGGCGGGGAAGCTCTTCACACGCGGCTCTTCCCTGCGGCGGGGAAGCTCTTTACACGCGGCTCTTCCCTGCGGCGGGGAAGCTCTTCACACGCGGCTCTTCCCCGCGGCGGGGAAGCTCTTTACACGCGGCTCTTCCCTGCGGCGGGGAAGCTCTTCACACGCGGCTCTTCCCTGCGGCGGGGAAGCTCTTCACACGCGGCTCTTCCCTGCGGCGGGGAAGCTCTTTACACGCGGCTCTTCCCTGCGGCGGGGAAGCTCTTCACGCGCGGCTCTTCCCTGCGGCGGGGAAGCTCTTCACGCGCGGCTCTTCCCTGCGGCGGGGAAGCTCTTCACGCGCGGCTCTTCCCCGCGGCGGGGAAGCTCTTCACGCGCGGCTCTTCCCTGCGGCGGGGAAGCTCTTCACACGCGGCTCTTCCCTGCGGCGGGGAAGCTCTTCACACGCGGCTCTTCCCCGCGGCGGGGAAGCTCTTTACACGCGGCTCTTCCCTGCGGCGGGGAAGCTCTTCACACGCGGCTCTTCCCCGCGGCGGGGAAGCTCTTCACGCTCGGCTCTTCCCTGCGGTGGGGAAGCTTTTCACGCGCGGCTCTTCCCCGCGGTGGGGAAGCTCTTCACACGCGGCTCTTCCCCGCGGCGGGGAAGCTCTTCACACGCGGCTCTTCCCCGCGGCGGGGAAGCTTTTCACACGCGGCTCTTCCCCGCGGCGGGGAAGCTTTTCACGCGCGGCTCTTCCCCGCGGCGGGGAAGCTCTTCACACGCGGCTCTTCCCCGCGGCGGGGAAGCTTTTCACGCGCGGCTCTTCCCCGCGGCGGGGAAGCTTTTCACGCGCGGCTCTTCCCCGCGGCGGGGAAGCTCTTCACACGCGGCTCTTCCCCGCGGCGGGGAAGCTTTTCACACGCGGCTCTTCCCCGCGGTGGGGAAGCTTTTCACGCGCGGCTCTTCCCCGCGGCGGGGAAGCTCTTCACACGCGGCTCTTCCCTGCGGCGGGGAAGCTTTTCACGCGCGGCTCTTCCCTGCGGCGGGGAAGCTCTTCACACGCGGCTCTTCCCCGCGGCGGGGAAGCTCTTCACACGCGGCTCTTCCCCGCGGCGGGGAAGCTCTTTACACGCGGCTCTTCCCTGCGGCGGGGAAGCTCTTCACACGCGGCTCTTCCCCGCGGCGGGGAAGCTCTTTACACGCGGCTCTTCCCCGCGGCGGGGAAGCTCTTCACACGCGGCTCTTCCCTGCGGCGGGGAAGCTCTTCACACGCGGCTCTTCCCTGCGGCGGGGAAGCTCTTCACACGCGGCTCTTCCCTGCGGCGGGGAAGCTCTTCACGCTCGGCTCTTCCCTGCGGCGGGGAAGCTCTTCACGCGCGGCTCTTCCCTGCGGCGGGGAAGCTCTTCACACGCGGCTCTTCCCCGCGGCGGGGAAGCTCTTTACACGCGGCTCTTCCCTGCGGCGGGGAAGCTCTTCACGCGCGGCTCTTCCCTGCGGCGGGGAAGCTCTTCACGCTCGGCTCTTCCCCGCGGCGGGGAAGCTCTTCACACGCGGCTCTTCCCTGCGGCGGGGAAGCTTTTCACACGCGGCTCTTCCCTGCGGCGGGGAAGCTCTTCACACGCGGCTCTTCCCCGCGGCGGGGAAGCTCTTCACACGCGGCTCTTCCCCGCGGCGGGGAAGCTCTTTACACGCGGCTCTTCCCTGCGGCGGGGAAGCTCTTCACACGCGGCTCTTCCCCGCGGCGGGGAAGCTCTTTACACGCGGCTCTTCCCCGCGGCGGGGAAGCTCTTCACACGCGGCTCTTCCCTGCGGCGGGGAAGCTCTTCACACGCGGCTCTTCCCTGCGGCGGGGAAGCTCTTCACACGCGGCTCTTCCCTGCGGCGGGGAAGCTCTTCACGCTCGGCTCTTCCCTGCGGCGGGGAAGCTCTTCACGCGCGGCTCTTCCCTGCGGCGGGGAAGCTCTTCACACGCGGCTCTTCCCCGCGGCGGGGAAGCTCTTTACACGCGGCTCTTCCCTGCGGCGGGGAAGCTCTTCACGCGCGGCTCTTCCCTGCGGCGGGGAAGCTCTTCACGCTCGGCTCTTCCCCGCGGCGGGGAAGCTCTTCACGCTCGGCTCTTCCCCGCGGCGGGGAAGCTCTTCACGCTCGGCTCTTCCCCGCGGCGGGGAAGCTCTTCACGCGCGGCTCTTCCCTGCGGCGGGGAAGCTCTTCACACGCGGCTCTTCCCCGCGGCGGGGAAGCTCTTCACACGCGGCTCTTCCCTGCGGCGGGGAAGCTTTTCACGCGCGGCTCTTCCCTGCGGCGGGGAAGCTCTTCACGCGCGGCTCTTCCCCGCGGCGGGGAAGCTCTTCAACTTTGAGGCAGCGCGATAAGGATGTGAGGGAAGGAGATTATATATGTATTTCTCCTTTATATCGCATATACCTACATACCTAAATAGTGCAGAAGATGTTGCAGATTTAAGTGCTTTTGCTATATTGTATAATTTATTTATTTATAAAATGTGTTACCAGGAAGTGATACATTGAGAGTTACCTCTCGTTTTCAAGTATGTCCTGGGCACAGAGTTAAATTACAAATAATACATGGTTACAAATACAGTTACATAAGTGAACAGGGTATACATTATATACAAGACATTGCATGCACAGTTAGAGATAATATATATTATGGGCGTATGTAACAGTTATAGACCAGATTAAAATGTGAGACAGCTTTGGTTTTGAAAGAACTTAAATTGGTGGCGGCTGTGAGAGTCTCCGGCAGACTGTTCCAGTTTTGGGGTGCACGGTAAGAGGAGGAGCGTCCGGATACTTTGTTGAGCCTATGGACCATGAACAGTCTTTTGGAGTCTGATCTCAGATGATAAATGCTGCATGTGGTAAGGGTGAGGAGCTTGTATTTTCTTGCATTGCCAAATTAGTTCTTTTAGGAACAATTTGTATGCTTTCAATGTCATTAAGCCTTTAAAGAGTAGGCCTCAGAAAGCCGGGGGCTGCTCTCAAATATTCTGCCACCGCTGAAGTAGGCCCATGTTTGCCCCTCATTCTTGCTGGGTTTGTCATGTTCTGTCCCTGCGTGATCTTTGGTACGAGATTTTGTGTGTGTTTGTGTGTTTCCAGATGGTGTTCCCCCACTGAATATCCGGGAATTTAGAAGGGGGGGAAAAGGCAGCTCCTCCCTCCTCGCCCAGGGTATCTAATCCTTTTGCTGCCAGGGGGTGTTATAAAACAAAAAATAGAAGATTTGAAGGTCGAGCCCCAGTTCGTAACGTACAGCTGAATCACAATAACATGAAACCACTCGCCGAGGAATATCTCGTCATTTTAAATCAGGCCGTGAATTGCACTGGGTGTAAGATATGAACCGCGTGTGTTCGGGACTTCTACTGAATCCCGAATTCTGCAGCAATTCCCAAACTGGCAGCGTGGAGGGGTGAGGCCTGTTTCCCGTAAAATATAACTTTTCTGCAAAAAAAAAGACAGTTATCAGATCATTTTATAATGAAGTATGAGGTGGGGATGTGAAAGGGAAACGAAAGATAATTTGCAGATTTAAAAATAAATGTGCAAATTAAGACTTTTTTTCTGGAAATCCCTACATTTCCCCCCAGAAATGAGTTTTCTTGAGGGTTAGTAGCAGATGTATTTAGTCTGGCTAAGCCTAAGTGCATAAGCTCCGTCCAGTGGCTAGAACAGGGGTAGGCAACTCCAGTACTCAAGGGCCACTAACAGGTCAGGTTGTAAGGATATCCCTGCTTCAGCACAGGTGGCTCATTCTTCGACTGCCACACGTGCTGAAGCAGGGATATCCTGAAAACCTGACCTGTTCGGGAGAGAGGGGGGGGGGGCTTGTGGACTGTAGTGGGCTATAAACTGATGTACAAAGAACAGCTAATACAAAATGTTACACGTTACAACTAATGTCGTTTTAACTGTTGATAAATATACATTTCTATTTTAAATGCAACCCAAAATCTTTTACCAACATGAACCACTAAACTCTCATATGACCCAGGCGGAAATATCTTTGTTGTAGGAATTAAAAAGTGAATATGTTCAGGGTTTAAAACTTTTTAAACAAAAACAGTGAGTTTTTTCTAGGAACTGATGATTAAATCGTCCCCAATCGCTGCAGTGCCCTTTTGCCTTCGAGATTCTGTATTAAACATGGCTTAACACCTTTGCTGCTAATATATTGGCCCGAAATGTGCTGTTCTCATTAAAAAGGAAGGTGTTCTATGGCGGAGGTGCGTGCCTCACATCAGGCCTCACAGTTCCCCCTTTCTCAGTGCTGGCTTTCTGCCTCCTCTTTCCACGTACACAATGTTATAATAACCCTCCCAGCCCCGCTCCTTCTCCTTCCTCTCCCGTTCCATTAACCCTTTCCCTGCTCGCCACAGCCCCCCGCCCCCTTGATTCCCGCAGCTTTGGGTAATATTCTTGCAGTAAAAGCACTGCTATCTGGGCATTTTACCAACCGGCAAGCTTTAGTATCCTGAATGTGTGATATGTCTCCATACAAATCTTCAATGTAGTAACCGGAATCGCTGCCGAAGCCGCCCGGCACCTGCAGATTGCACCGAGTATCTCCGAGTGCCGGCGGATAGTTCTACTACTTGGTTGGCGAGTACCTGTGTACTATTTTATACTTTATATGTTATAATTTATACTAATTCTTTGAAAATTTGTAGTACAGGTATGTTATGGTATAACTCTCCGTGAGCCGGTTTTTGTGCTTCTCCAGTACCTCTCATGTTCGGCATATGCCGGATAACAAAGCTTTTACGTATTATTCTTACTACAATAGTGCCGTGCGCTCAGAGCATGAGAACAAGAGCAATACAATTGCAACATGAACTCTCCCCTCTGACACATACAGCGTGTGCGGTGCGCTGTGTGACGTGCGGTGCGCTGTGTGACGTGCGGTGCGCTGTGTGACGTGCGGTGCGCTGTGTGACGTGCGGTGCGCTGTGTGACGTGCGGTGCGCTGTGTGACGTGCGGTGCGCTGTGTGACGCGCGGTGCGCTGTGTGACGCGCGGTGCGCTGTGTGACGCGCGGTGCGCTGTGTGACGTGCGGTGCGCTGTGTGACGTGCGGTGCGCTGTGTGACGTGCGCTGTGTGACGTGCGGTGCGCTGTGTGACGTGCGGTGCGCTGTGTGACGTGCGGTGCGCTGTGTGACGTGCGGTGCGCTGTGTGACGTGCGGTGTGGAATTAGGGGTTTGGGCCTAAATGTAACTGTTTTAAAAGGAAAGCTTGTATGGCTAAGTTGTTTTATTTTAGCCAAATAAGTGGGACTGTATGTATGTATTTATGTATATCTTTATTTATTTACACGCACGTTCTGCTCAATAAAACGCCACTCTTTCTTCTTTTCACCCATATCTTTATTTATATAGCACCATCAATGTACACAGCGCTTCACAGCCGAAATACACGTGACATAATAATATAACACTTAATGGGAACAAGCGTTTGAGACATAAGAGTAACATTAGGAAAAGGAGTCTCTGTCCTTCTTCCCTTTCACTGCTACAAGTTGTTATGAGTGTATGTATATATGCACGCACGCGCGTGTGTGTATACTTATAACAGTGGTCGACAAATCACCAAAAAATCGACTCGCCGAACAAAAAAAATCTACACGCCACCTAGTACCACACGTGTGCTGCTTGGGCCAATAGGAGCTCGCCACGATGTTGAATCCACTCGCCCGGGGCGAGCAAATGTATAGGTTTGTCGAACACTGCTTATATATATAAGAATAAAGGATGATCCAGGCACACGAATTTAGCAAATGAGAAATGTAATTCAGATTAAAGCCAACGTTTCGAGTGCAGGGGCCTCCACCTTGACAAATAGTGCGTTGCACTGGAAGCGTTGGTTTCTACGTTGAATTAAATTTCGCATTTGCTAAGTCCGTGTGGCTGGATCGTCCTTTATTCTTGTTCAAACCGTTGGGATTTACAGGACAATCCCAGATACCGTGAGCACCGGCAGTTGACTTATTGTGTGGAAGTGAGATGTGTTCCAGAACAACCTCCCTTGGATTAACTCTGAACTATACTTCTATATACACATACACATACACATACACATACACATACACATACACACCTATTTCTCCCGTGGAGAATGTTCCAATGGGTTAGGGATTTGTTGCTGCCCCCGTGGCAGTGAGGTGTGATACCAGTCTGTTGCGTGGTCGTCTTCGCAGGCGCGCACACAGTTAAAACCAAACTCTTCACCAGCAGCAGAAAGTTTCCATTCCCACATCCTGAAACCCCCATAAAGAACAGAGCGGCCAGTTCAGGCTCCCGCCTCCCTCTGGCTGGGAATATGCTGCGGACAGAGAGCTACAGATTACATGGGAATCACAAACGTTAAAAAGAAATGCGCATGTGTATATGTATATTATATATATGTATGTATGTATATGTAATTTTTATTTTTTTTAAGTACCCCATAAATGAAATGCATGCACTGCGGTTGCGCCGTGGCTGACGCCTGCTCCCGACGAGCTGGGTGGTGTTTCGCAGAACTTGGCGTTCTTCTTCTGTTTTTCGAGTTTTGCTTTTGGGGCCTAGATTTCCAGAAAAATGTTTGGAAAACGAACCGGCAAAGTAGTTGGTATTTTCCGGCAGTGGCGTCTGTGTGGGCTGCTCTGTGGACATGTGGCTAATTAATAGTACCAGGCACCTAAAGTGTTTGACCGTGTTGGAAGTTGTTTTGCTTGTAAATACAATGTGGGTTATTCATTAAACTGCAATAGTGCCGATGGGGGCTCTTTCACACGGAAGCTCCCAATGAAGCGGATAGGGGATTCCTTGCAACAGTGTTCTGATCAGCACTATTGCTGTTTCATAAGGAACCGTCTTCGAAGTAACAAGTAACACTTTCTAAAGTTCTTCTGTTTCTCTTGGCGAGGTGACGTGCATATAAATATATATGCAAGTCCCTGCTCACGCGATGCGCGCATATACGCGTGCACACACGCTCACCGGCGCTCTGCGCTTAGATAAACAACATTTTTATACTCTCTAGCGCGCTCAGCTTCCTCTGCATCGTGTGTGTGTGTCGTCCCCCGTCCCCCCCCGCGTGTGCTTGCGAAATTTTAAAGGACAACCCGCGCTCATGCTTGGAGAGCTCTCCACGCATGAGCAAGCATGAGCAAGCTCAGCGCCAGCGGGGACAAAGCCTTATAGTCTGCCTTTTATGTCTCACTGAATGGTAAAGTAACGCCCCCCCCCTCCCCCCCCCCCCCCCTCTTCCCTTTTCCTAACTGGGTCTCCAACAGGAAAGGAGGAGTGTTCATCTATCTGATTATGTTATCACTGGGGCAGGAGGAATCCGATACACACTGTTCCCTCGCCTCCCCCACACGTCCCACTGTAAGTGAGAACAGTATAACATAAAGGTTTCAAATACTGATCATTTGTGTCTTTAAAGAGCGAGTATTACCCATTAAATCCCATCGCCGCTTCGTAATTGGGCTGCAGCCTTAACCCCTCGGCTCCCAGAGGGGCCAGCAAATCACTGCATGGATGGCTCTGTGCAACCGCGAGGTTAATGAGTCTGAGAGGTGCTGGACTGTTGCTTGTTCAGGTCACTTGTAGGGGTCAGCGTCTCCTCCGTACCCCACCCTGTGTATTAAAGGAGAGTGGCCCTCCCTCTATACCGACTGGTAGAGTTATTGCCTGCGCATTGCTTTTTATGTTCTAGGTATTTTGCTTTACACCTGGGGTGGGCAACTCCAGTCCTCAAGACTGCCCAACAGGTCAGGTTTTGAGGATATTCCTGCTTCAGCACAGGTGGCTTTACCTGTGCCGAAGCTGAGACTGATTGAGCCACCTGTGCTGAAGCTGGAATATCCTTAAAACCTGACCTGTTGGGGGGGGGGGGGGGGGGAGGGGGGTTTGAGGAGCGGAGTTGCCCTCCCCTGCTTTACACGAAAGTGGCTGAAGGGAGCGCCCCTGGTAATTGGTTTGAAAATACACATTTTCTCTGCAGCACATTTGTTTTAATTTTGCATAATCTAATTTTGGCCAGAAATATCTGTGAATACTTTTTTTCTTTTAATGAGTATTATAAAGAGGAAGAAAGTTCTGTCGCTTAACAGCGATTCTTTCTCCCCCATCCCCCCCCACCCCCCCAAAACCCTTTTTGGAGTCGCAGCGCCTTTAATGTCAAAAGCCGGCCGAGGACAGACTTGGGAGAGGATGAGGTATACGTGGTGACAGCGCAGAGAGCCTCGGGCCGTGTTAGATCTCAGAAGTAAACGGAGTATCAGGTGTAATTGTGTAGAGCAGCATCATGGAGCATCCTTTATAAGCAGGGTATCGTTACAGGGGTGACTAGACTCAATCCTGAAGACCCCCATCAGGTCATGTAAGATGGAGATCCCGTCGGCGTCTCTGTCATTTTCATTGCTGAAACAGGGAGACTTTGAAAGACTTTGAAATCTCTGCTCAGGCTTGTAGATCTGGCATGAAGCCTAAATAGCCACATAGCCTTTGGCTATTAAACACGTTTCTTGAGAGCAGTGCTAATGGTATGAGAGTTGTTGGAGATGAACAGTGTTTGTGTTTGTGTGTGTGTGTGTGTGTATACATATACATATACACGCACTGTTCATCTCCAACACCTGCCCTACTATTACATATAATGTTAGTGGAACTGTATCTCTAATACAGGGGTGGCCAACTCCAGTCCTCAGGAGCCTCCAACAGGGCAGGTACTGTATTAAGGATATTTCGGAGTCAGCACAGGTGGCTCAATCAAAATGACTTGGCACTGATTGAGCCACCTGTGCTGAAGCAGGGCTATCCATAATACCTGATCTGTTAGGGGCTCTTGAGGACGTGAGTGGGGAACCACTGCTCTAATAGATTTGACTGCGCAGGGGTATAGGAATGATGTCTGGGTAAAGAGCAGCCTCCGATTAGTCCCTTTTCAGCTCCGCTACCTCCTCTCCCAAGTGTCGGCGTCCAGCGGAAAGGAAATGCGGTTACCCACATGCGCCATTTCTAGCAGGCAGCGGAGTGTGATTTGCTTTGGAATATTCTCATAAGCCAGTGCTTGAACTATTCAGGAGAACCGATGCACGATGTTTTGTTTTATTTAAACTTTTTAAAACCTTTTTTTAAAGGAACTGTATTTTAGAAAAGCGATTTTGTGTTAAGACATGTTTGTATAAACTTTCTTCCAGCAGATAAAAACCCCACGTTGTGAGCACATTCGCACGTCCCAAACAAGTCTGCAACCCTGCCTTTCCCCATTATCTGTTAGCATACAGTGCAGCCAGGGATTCTGGGAAATGGCATGCAAATGAACAATGTGTCACCTTTTGCTAATGTGTGGTTATAAACGTTTTTTTTACATTTAGGACACATGAGCTTAACCTCAATGTTTAATAGATTTTCACAGTCTAAAACAGACACCGTGCCACTGCTTTTTATGACAGGCCACTTCTGTAACCTTTTTCCTGACAGGGAATGCGAAGCAAGTCTGGGCAGCAAATGGTTAAGTTTTTGCTGTGCAAATAGAGTAGTTTGGTTGGTGTTTCTAGGAAAGGCTCTATAAGCGTTGGGGAACACCTCTCCCCTCCTCTCCCCCCCCCCCCACCTTACTGCGTTTCTAACATAACACAGGCCTTGAGTGTAAGGTATATAACTCTGGAGGTGCCTGAAGCGCATTCCTTCAAAGGCAGCGCTGTTTGCATTGCGAGCTCCCCAGAGTAGTAACGAGGCCAAGTAAATATCCAGCCAGACATGAGCTCATGACACATACTTGTAACCCAGCCCGGGAACTGGGGAGAGAGAGATAGCTGTGCGCTGTCATCACACAGTGTGGGAGGTACTACTACGTGGAGGCAAGGAGGAGGTGATTACTGAGAGACAGTGCGGAAGAGGGGTGTATGTAGGGAGAGATGGCATGGAGGGGGAGGTGTATGTAGGGAGAGATAGCACGGAGGGGAAGGTGTATGTTGGGAGAGATAGCACGGAGGAGGTGTATGTCTGGAGAGAGGGGGGAGACAACTCGGTGGGGGGTGTACTGTATGTCGGGAGAGATGGGGGGGAGACAGTGCAGAGGGTAGGGTGTATGTCGGGAGAGATGAGGGGGGTGTATGTCGGGGGGGTGGGGGGGAGACAGCTCGGAGGGGGGGGTGTATGTCGGGAGAGATGAGGGGAGACAGCTCGGAGGGGGGGGGAGACAGCTCGGAGGGGGAGGTGTATGTCGGGGGGTGGGGGGGGAGACAGCTCGGAGGGGGGGGGTGTATGTCGGGGGGTGGGAGGGGAGACAGCTCGGAGGGGGAGGTGTATGTCGGGAGAGATGGGGGGAGACAGTGCAGAGGGTAGGGTGTATGTCGGGAGAGATGAGGGGGGGGTGTATGTCGGGGGGTGGGGGGGACACAGCTCGGAGGGGGGGGTGTATGTCGGGAGAGATGAGGGGAGACAGCTCGGAGGGGGGGGGAGACAGCTCGGAGGGGGGGGAGACAGCTCGGAGGGTGAGGTGTATGTCGGGAGAGATGGGGGGGGAGACAGTGCAGAGGGTAGGGTGTATGTCGGGAGAGATGTGGGGAGACAACTCGGAGGGGGGGGTGTATGTCGGGAGAGATGAGGGGAGACAGGTCGGGGGGGTGGGGGGGGAGACAGCTCGGAGGGGGTGGTGTATGTCGGGAGAGATGAGGGGAGACAGCTCGGAGGGGGGGGTGTATGTCGGGGGGGTGGGGGGGAGACAGCTCGGAGGGGGAGGTGTATGCCAGGAGTGGCGGGTAAGAGAAATGGGGAGAGAGATGCCAAGTTTTGTATCTCGACACCCAGGTATTAACCTGTCCAAATGTAAAGGTGCAAGGCTCTGCATCCCTGTATTATGTGTCCTACTGTGGGGGCTCTGCATCCCTGTATTATGTGTCCTACTGTGGGGGCTCTGCGTCCCTGTACCCATCTCCTTGGGACTTTGACAGTGGCAGGTTCTGCAACCCCTGAGTGGTCCATACTGAAGTGCCAGCTCTATATCCCTGTGCCCATCCACCGAATTGTCCAGCCCTAGAATTACCAAGGTCTGTAACCCTGTACCCTGTACTCTTCCCTGAGGTGCAAGGCTCTCTTCCAGCCCCTCCCTAACCTCCAATCCCTACTGCTTCCTGTCACCTGTTGACATTACACTGCGAGATGCTGTGACCTGTGCTGGGCCTCGTGATTGTTCTGACATACACAGAAAGGTTAATGGGCCAGTTTTGGGACCGCACCCCTCCTGGGGTGGTGACCTATTATGGCCTCTGATCACTGACCTGCTAACCCGAAAAACAGGGAGAGTCCCCTACAACTGGTGAATCATATGGGCAGAGTCCAGGTGTGCCTGGCAGCAGAGCTTTTTTTGCCAACCTCACCCAGGCCAGGGAGGGTCGCACGTCTTTATTGGGTATTTCTTGTGTGTCACTTAATATGCGCAGATATAGTGATACAATAATTCCATAATACACTTAAGACTGATCACAACTTAAACAGGTTTCAAAATAACTACAAATACAGAAACTTATTAAATAACTAAAAAATAAATGAATATATGCTAAAGTTACAAATTGAAGTGACTCGTTCCTCAGTTGGACTCTCCCCATGTAACCTGATCTCACTATCCTTCTGTCCAGGGAATTACTCAACCCGGAATCTACGGCCCCACCAATCCTATTATAAACCTCTTGTGTTGGGCTTCGGGAGCACATCCATTATTACCTGTGGGGTGCCTGGCATTAAGGTCCATTCATGGGAGCCACGTAACCTCACATTTAACCGTGGTATCATGTATAATATGCGTGAGCCTCTCCATATTACACGTGTCCCACACTGGAGATCGATATCTCTAGGTTGGGAGTATTGGCTTGTTTCCAGATTAGAGGGATAACCTCGTTAAGAAGATGTAGCACTAATGACTGCTTGACTTTGTAGTTGGGCATAATGTCCTTGTTGGGCTTTGTCCATCGTGCAGGATACGCGCGAGCTACGTAGCCTGCGCTGAAACAAACACTAGGACGGCAATGCATAGTGCGCGCGCTAGCAAGTGCACATGTGCTACAGGGAGAGTGGCGCTTCGCAATACAAACACCTTTGTATTTGAAGCGCGTCGCCGGGAGGAGGAAGCGCGGAAGGTTGTATGTTCTACTATGGACGCGGCCTTAAGCAGGAAAAGCCAGGGGTCCTACGGCATGACCAATGATCTTAAATATACCATGTGCACTAGTACTGCTCTTCAGAACTGTTTGATCTTGGGGCAGCCCATACCCCCACATTATCTCCAGCATCTATCAAACACCCCCTCCCCCCCCGCCCTGGGGAAATCAGCCGAGCTGGCATGTGGTACCACCTGAATATCACCTTATATAGTCTCTCCAGAGTCATGCAAATGTTGTCCCATTCTTCCAATGCGCAGATCAACCTTTTTAACATTTCATGGTAACATTTGAAAGAATGAGTGTTCATATGGTATTATTTTATCATTAACACTTGGCTGCCTGAGAAGACCGTGACAAGTTGCGGGATAAAGACAAATTGTGCCTGGAGTTTTTATTTTTAAAGGTGAATTTGTATTTTTAGCTTAGCAGGTAAAAAAAAAGTCTCCATGTAACTGGCGACCTAGGACAGATTCATTCCAAAGTGACTCTTTTGCTTCTGTGTATCTCGTGCAAAATGCACCCGTCTCTCTCCTGGTCAGGAACATTGGACTGGAGGGGGATGTCGGGGTGTCTGTTTACCTGGATTAATAATGGCGACTTCACAATTACTTTGCAGAGAACAAAACAAAAGTAACAATTACCTGGGGCTTTGAGAACTGACAAACAGTCCGATCACAAAAAATACCCTACAAAGATTGTAAAAACCTTCCAAATATTTAATTACCGTGGAAATGCATGTTACAGTGCAAAGGAAGCTAAAAGCCGAGTACTCATTTGCATGCCGTTACCCAGAATACTTGGCAGCAGTGGACGCATTGTATGGAGTAAGGCAGGTTTGGGGAGCGGCCTGAGACACGTGAATGTGCTAATAAGTTTGCTTTATCAATGTAAACAGGATTGTGGCTCTGTTCCATTTAACGTATGAAACGTGCCACAGCCCCGAGTCCTGCGTTTTAGGGGGAGCTGCACCATGGAGGCGCAGTTTCATCTCTGGCGCTATCCACATGCACAAATATTACATCTGAACTGGGTGCCGTGCAAAGAGTGCTGGCAGCGACAGGGTTAAGCGTCCCACTGCATTGCAGCAAAGCACAGCAGGAGTTGGGTTACATTGGGTCCTTGCTGCAGTGTGCTTGTTGTATAATAACAGACAACGCGAGGCGGTTGAAGGACAGCTTTTCCCTCCTGTATGGGGTTGCTGTATGCGCAAAGTAAAATACCTTCTCTGGCTTTTCAATTCCTTCTGCTTTTGTCTTGCTGTTGGCGTACTGTATGTACAGGAAGGTCAGGGCTTTGCTGTCTCCAGGCATTATGGGCAGAGAGTATGTTCTGTACAGCTATAGATAATGACCTTGGTTCTGTAACGAACGTCTGAGCTTGGGTATTGTATGGGATTTTCTTAGAAATGAGCAGATATTATTAAACGATTTAAAGAGACATTTTTGCTGAATCTCAATGAGCAGTGGTTGAGAAGTAATCTAGGTTGGGTGACATTACCAAAAATGGTGGGTTTTTTGTTGTTGTTTTTTTTTAACAACAATAACTGGGAGAGCACCTCTTTAAGAAATAACCCTAAATTGGCTTCAATACAGGTCACTGTTAAGTTGGCCGCCTTCAATATTCTAAAGTGTAAATATGTAAGTTTGTCAAGACCATCAAATGCTTCGCAATGTCCGTTGTAGTAAAGAGCTGGTGGCCACGTCTCACTTTTTGTACCCTTTTATTTTAAGATTGTTTTGTAATTGGTCTATTAGGTGGATTTCCGAATGTACATTAAGCTCTCTGCAGCGACAGCTCATGGACAGAGCAACAGCAAATAACCTGCCATATAAAATACACACTGCTTTCATTATAGACTCATACCTCACTGAGGATGCAGAGAGGACGGAGTAATAAGGCCGAGCTTTAAATATTTACAGTGGTGGTCATTTTTAAGGAGTAATGGAAAATGTTATTTCACACGGAGATTTTTCCACAACAGAAAATCACAGGAGGTCCTCAAACAAAAGCTGTGACTGGAATGAAAACGAAAACACGGGTAATTAGTACATGTGGTGGGTGGCACCTTGTGATTCACTGATTTCTTTTTTTGAAGCAGCTGTAAAGATGCAAATCTGTGGGAAACAGGCCGTTTTTTAAATAAAAATCAGATATTTTTCACCCATCGTTGGTAATCCTTTAATAAGTCTCAAATTGTACGGGCCTTATTTGTATTAGTTCTGCCAGATCAAAAGAAGTCTCCAACTGTAAAAACCTTCTGGATGCTATTGAATCAATGTAAAATAGAAATACTGTCGCTCTCCAATATGTAGTATACTCTGTTAATTAGAACAGATTGGGTGCAAACGGGTAGATAATAGTAGGAAAAGGGGGTGGTATGTAAAACCAAAAAGCAACCTATGTGCACTCGCAATCACAAAATTGGGCTAGGAAATATTCAACCCTATATGCCCACTCACAAATATGGTAGTTAAAATACATTATTTAACATATATACAACAGACCAATATCCGGGGTAAAAATAAGAGGGAAAGAAACCACAGGGGTGGAGAAAATTATAAGTCTATTGCTGCCATGCAGCACACCTCAGACCTCTGTAATTTGAGATCTAATGCAAACAGGGGAGAAGGTAAGGAACATCAAAGTATATGATCTATCAATCTTAGTACAACCAGGTGTTGGATCAAGGTAGTATTTGGATGTCCAAATGCCGAATATATACCTCAAAAGGTGTGTGTGTGTGTGTGTGTGTGTGTGTGTGTGTGTGTGTGTGTGTGTGTGTGTGTGTGTGTGTGTGTGTGTGTGTGTGTGTGTGTGTGTGTGTGTGTGTGTGTGTGTGTGTGTATAGATAGGTTGCTTGCTATTGAATCAAACGGGTTTTTTCCCCTGAATTTTTCAAATGGTTGTAATTTTGCAGTTACAGTAGAATGATTATTTAATGTACTGGGAATTATAGATACCATATAGTAACTAAACATCCCACGTGTGAGCACATTCTCATGTCTGACAGGTCTGCAACCCTGCCCTTCCCCATTATCTCTTGGCATACAGTGCTTCCACTGCAGCCAGGGATTCTGGGTAATGACATGCAAATGAGCACTCACAGTGTGTCAGTCTTTACTTCTTATCCATTTTATCCTGGACCCCTATAAGCTTCTGCCTGCCGCATTACACCGGTTTCAGCACAGCCTGGGATAAAGAAGTACAGAGTCCGTAAACCTACTCACAGACAGTTCTTTTTTTCAACCTTTCGAGTTTCATCAGTGCGAGGTTCGCTTCTGGCTTTGCAATGTGAAAGTCGTGAGCGAGTTTAACCAGACCTTAACAAGAGTATCAAATGTGAGTAATTAAAAGGTACAAAAGAGCTCTCTGGACCATAGAGCTTACTGTCTAATGTACTCAAATATGTATTTTTGTGGTGGAGTGGGTTGGACTGCAGTCATGTTCCACGTGATACTCGGTATCTGTTTACCCAGCAGCTCAGATCTTGTTAATAGACAGTGTGGTCCTTACATGCTCAGGGCTCAGAAGGATAATAGTGTAGAGCGGGGAGGCGGGGTATAGATCACACAGGCCTTGTTCTTGCTTTGATCCCACCCTTGAAAGACCCTCTGTTATTCTCTGCCTGTGAAGGCTGCTGTATCCATGAGTCTCAACTCTGAGTTAACCCCTCTGCTGCTGACCTGGCAAGCAATGCATTGCCTACAGGAAAAGGCTTCACCCAGCTCGTAAGAGGGATGCATGGAAGGAAAATGGAGCTTTAAAGCTTTAACTTGAACTACCCGAATACAGAACCGGATATACTATATTTATCAGTTATTTTTCCTGTTGGTGTAAAGCAGAGGCGGGCAACTTCAGTCCTCAAGGGCCACCAACATGTTAGGTTTTCAGGATGTCCCTGCTTCAGCACAGGTGGGGCAGTCAAAGACTGAGCCACTGATTGATCCACCTGTGCTGAAGCAGGGATATCTTGAAAACCTGTTGGTTGCCCTGGAGGACTGGAGTTGGCCACTCCTGATGCAAAGTGAATGTTTGTTTTTCGTCTGAGCCCGGATCGGGTAATCCTCCGCAGGGCCCCCCCGGCCCCACCACTAACCTGCCCCTTCCCTGAAAGTGCGAGACGGAGACGCGCCGCTCCGGGTTTCTATATCGGGGTACCGGGAGTTGTTGGAAAGAGTTGGGCTCACTTGGGAACTGTGTGTATATTTATTTTAAGAGTGTGTCGCTGTTCTGAGCGTCCTTGGATTCTGTAGGTACAGCGCTGTTAAAAACAATCTGACTTCCTGTTAAACCTTTTTGTGATAGTCTCTGGAACACGTTACACCCTTTGTTTAACCCTTGTGACCCCATCAGCAGTGAATCAGATCAGGCTGTCGTGCAGCCAGCCTCACACAGCTACTTGTTTTTATGCATTGCTCAAAGGAATCCTCCCCTGTTAGCACGGTTGGGGTGTGCCTGAATTCTTCAGGGTTTGCATGGGAGGTAGGAAGGATGTAACTGAGGCCTCGGTGCCTTTGTAGTGGGAGCTGATGTGTATCACTCAGTAGGAGGCCTGCAGTGCTGCTCACATTGGGGAATTTCCTCACACAGGCTGGGGAGTGTGTGGGGAGGGGGGTTATTAGCATGGGTGTCAGTGCAGTGAGGGGATACACTGCTCTAGGAGGGGGGAGAAGTCCGCGCAGTGACAAGGGGGGGAAACACTGTGTTAGCGCAGTGACGGGGCGGCAGGTGACACTGTCAGCGCAGTGACGGGGGGCAGGTGACACTGTCAGCGCAGTGACGGGGGGCAGGTGACACTGTCGGCGCAGTGACGGGGGGCAGTTGACACTGTCAGCGCAGTGACGGGGGGCAGGTGACACTGTCAGCGCAGTGACGGGGGGCAGGTGACACTGTCAGCGCAGTGACGGGGGGCAGTTGACACTGTCAGCGCAGTGACGGGGGTCAGGTGACACTATCAGCGCAGTGACGGGGGTCAGGTGACACTGTCAGCGCAGTGACGGGGGGCAGTTGACACTGTCAGCGCAGTGACGGGGGGCAGGTGACACTGTCAGCGCAGTGACAGGGGGCAGGTGACACTGTCAGCGCAGTGACGGGTGGCAGGTGACACTGTCAGCGCAGTGACGGGGGTCAGGTGACACTATCAGCGCAGTGACGGGGGTCAGGTGACACTGTCAGCGCAGTGACGGGGGGCAGGTGACACTGTCAGCGCAGTGACGGGGGCAGGTGACACTGTCGGCGCAGTGACGGGGGGCAGGTGACACTATCGGCGCAGTGACGGGGGGCAGGTGACACTGTCGGCGCAGTGACGGGGGGCAGGTGACACTGTCGGCGCAGTGACGGGGGGCAGGTGACACTGTCGGCGCAGTGACGGGGCAGGTGATACTGTCAGCGCAGTGACGGGGGGCAGGTGACACTATCAGCGCAGTGACGGGGGGCAGGTGACACTGTCAGTGCAGTGACGGGGGGCAGGTGAACAGTGAGCGCAGTGACTGGGGGAGGTGACAGCGCAGTGATGAGGAAGGTGACACTGTCTGGGGAGGTGACAGTGTCCGCGCAGTGACGGGGGAGGTGACACTTGTGCAGTGTGATACAGTGGTCTGTGTCAGATGCTGCTCTCTCGTCACTGTGACATCCCTCGGCCCCCTCTTCCTCTCTTGGGCTCGGTCTTGTTTCTGATCTCAGGTTTTGTCACAGACATTTCCTCTTCCTCCGCGTGCATCAGGGGAACCTCGTCACAGCGTGACTTCAGGGCCGGCGCGGCTTCACGAGCAGCATGTGTGTGTATCTCTGCGCGGCTCCGGCTGACCCCGATATGACAGTGTGTAAGATCATATAATGATGCTACAATAATAAGTAATATAATCATCACTGTATGAAAGTCAAATGAAGTCAAAGAAAATAAATAAAATATAAAATTGTGATGGACGAAGTGGAGATATACTGTAGTTATAAATATTCATATTGGAGATTTCAAAAGTATCACTTTAGTACTATAGTGAAGGCATTGAGTCCTACACTCTTTTTGTTCTCCCCCTTCTCTCTCTCTTCCCCCCCTTTCTCTCTCGCCCCCCCGCTCTCTCCCCCTTCTCTCTCTCCCCCCGTCTCTCTTCCCCCCTTTCTCTCTCGACCTCTCTCTCTCGCCCCCTCTCTCTCTCGCCCCCTCTCTCTCTCGCCCCCTCTCTCTCTCGCCCCCTCTCTCTCTCTCGCCCCCTCTCTCTCTCGCCCCCTCTCTTTCTCGCCCCCTCTCTCTCGCCCCCTCTCTCTCTCGCCCCCTCTCTCTCTCGCCCCCTCTCTCTCTCGCCCCCTCTCTCTCTCAGCCCCCCCCTCTCTCTCTCAGCCCCCCCCTCTCTCTCTCGCCTCCCCCCTCTCTCTCGCCTCCCCCTCTCTCTCGCCTCCCCTCTCTCTCGCCCCCCCTGTCTCTCGCCCCCCCTGTCTCTCGCCCCCCCTGTCTCTCTCTTGCCCCTCCTGTCTCTCTCTTGCCCCTCCTGTCTCTCTCTCGCCCCCCTGTCTCTCTCTCGCCCCCCTGTCTCTCTCTCGCCCCCTGTCTCTCTCTCTCGCCCCCCTGTCTCTCTCTCGCCCCCCCTGTCTCTCTCTCGCCCCCCCTGTCTCTCTCTCGCCCCCCTGTCTCTCTCTCGCCCCCCTGTCTCTCTCTCGCCCCCCTGTCTCTCTCTCGCCCCCCTGTCTCTCTCTCGCCCCCCTGTTTCTCTCTCGCCCCCCCTGTCTCTCTCTCGCCCCCCTGTCTCTCTCTCGCCCCCCTGTCTCTCTCTCGCCCCCCCCGTCTCTCTCTCGCCCCCCCCTGTCTCTCTCTCGCCCCCCCCCGTCTCTCTCTCGCCCCCCCGTCTCTCTCTCGCCCCCCCCTGTCTCTCTCTCGCCCCCCCTGTCTCTCTCTCGCCCCCCCTGTCTCTCTCTCGCCCCCCCTGTCTCTCTCTCGCCCCCCCTGTCTCTCTCTCGCCCCCCTGTCTCTCTCTCGCCCCCCCTGTCTCTCTCTCGCCCCCCCTGTCTCTCTCTCGCCCCCCCTGTCTCTCTCTCGCCCCCCCTGTCTCTCTCTCGCCCCCCTGTCTCTCTCTCGCCCCCCCTGTCTCTCTCTCGCCCCCCCTGTCTCTCTCGCCCCCCCCTGTCTCTCTCTCGCCCCCCTGTCTCTCTCTCGCCCCCCCTGTCTCTCTCGCCCCCCCCTGTCTCTCTCGCCCCC